>NC_142518.1:74196041-74502500 GCF_057876585.1 Rhinolophus sinicus | reverse complement strand
TCATAGCTTGAGGAAACAGTTCCATATACCCTTGGACAGTCAAGCAAAACAAAAATTTCACTGTAGAGTAACAAGGTAACAAGGCTGGGAGAAATATTTGTAAGACAAGAAGATATTTGAAGCCAGTTGTGAGGATTAATTCATCTCCTAAAGTAATGCAAAGTACTACAGGATTTCAGGGTGGGAAGGAAATCTGCAACTGGAGTGGTTGAGTAAGATTTCTTTAATAAAGGAGTTGGCAGATCTGCAGTAGGGGAAGAAATACATGAAAGCAACATGGCATAGGTTGGGAGTGCCAAATGACTTGTTTGTGGAATAGCATGTGGTTGAGTCAGAAGTAGTATGAGATAGATGGCTAAACTATAATTGCGGATCAGGTTGGATTAGATCAGTTGGAGTCAAATGTGGGAAGATGCCAAAAGCTGGGCTATGTAGTTAAAACTCTTCTGAGTGTAATAGGCAGCTGTTGAAAATTTTGAGCAAGAAGGGGCAATATAGTATAGGATTTAGGAAAGAAATTTGATGGCAATGTGGAAGACGGATTGAAGTAAGGAGACATTGGGGAGGTCAATTAGAAGGCTGTTATAGTAGATTATATATGATCATTCTTCCCAGTTTCTTTCCCTCCCTACCAACAAGCACACCCACATTGACATCACCTACTTCTCTGTTCTCTGGGTCACTGGTGAAGCAGGAAACTTTTCTTTCAGGGTCTTAGGTCCAATTTCAGCAGCCTCAGATGGAAGTCACCACTCAAAAGGTATTTCTTGACACACTGAAAACTCTGTGTGTGTGTGTGTGTGTGTGTGTGTGTGTGTGTGTGTGTGTGTGTGTGTGTTGATTCAGGGCACCTAGCCTTTCTCCCAGTATCACTGAGTTGAAATCCCCATTGTGATTGGCACAGAGCTCAGAGTCTATCACACATTTGCCTGGCATGAAATTCTTATGTCATCCCACTGCCTTTCCTGGAATGTGCAAGATTTTCCCCTAATATTTACACAAAGCATCATATCTGCAACTTCAGGTCCACTATCTCCAGCAGACAGCATACTCTAAACCCACAGTGACTTCTGGAGAGGAGGTAATGATTACAGGCAACTAAGAACTAGAGTGGTATTCGCACAGCTAGTCTAATTAGCTCAGGGTTGGGGAAAATTCTCTTCCCCAGGGTAGACCCCACCTTTGATTTCCTACAATGTCAGAGCTAAAGAGTTCCTTAGTGATCATTCTCCTACAGATGAGGTGAATGAGACCCAGAGAGAATAAATAAATTTTCCTAGATTACCCTGCTAATTAGTGACAGAACTGAGACTAGATGCAGTTTCTTAAGCTCCAGGTCAGCCTTCTTTTCATTATATTTAGCTTTCAGGGCAATGTTGTCCTGATTCCTTGCACTGCACCATAGAGAAAATTTTGCTTTTATGTGGTCAATTTTCAGGAAATTGAAAATATAAAGATAAGGAAGATTAATAGACCAATAAGAATGATTAGTCACTACTCAGAATTTCAAATGAAAGTAATAAGAGTTAACACCTTGAAGATTACAGAGTGCCCAAGGGCATAGCAGCAGTGGCAATAAAATGTTTGTTGTATTTATGGAATACATTTTGATGTTCCTCGTACTTGTCTTTTATTTATTTGTTTTTAATGGTCATTCAACAACTCAAATATCTTTTAAAATTAAACTTTTTACTTTGAAATAATTGTAGATTGTCATGCAGCTATAAGAAATAAGACAAAGAGATCCAAAGTATACTTTATCCAGTTTTCTCCAGTGGTAACATCTTGTAAAATTATAGTACAATAGTGCAGGATATTGACATTGATACAGGCAAAATCCAGAATATTTCTATCACCACAAGGGTTCCTTTTGTTGCCCTTTTATTGCCATACCACTTGTCTCCTGTCTCTCCAACGCCCCCTCCTCTGCTTCCATAACTCCTGGCAACTAATCTATTGTTCATTTATATAATTTTGTCATTTCAAGAATACGTAAATGGAACCTTACAGTATGTAACTTTTTGGAATTTTTTTTTTTCCACTCAGCATAGTTTTCTGGAGATTGATCCAAGTTATTGCATGTATTAATAGTGTGTTCCTTTTTATTGTGGAGTAGTAGTCTGTGGTATGGATGTAACGCAGTTTACCCATTTACACCACTGAATGACATCTGGGTTATGTCCAGTTTGGGGCTATTACAAATAAAGCTGCTATGAAAATTTGCATGCAGGATTTGTGTGAATATAAATTTTCATTTCTCTGGGATAGAAGCCCAGGTATGTGTTTGCTGGATTGTATAGTAGTTGCATGTTTAGTTTTTTTTTTTTTCATGAAAATACCAAACTGTTTTCCAGGTGGCTACCACTTCACATTCCCACCAGCAACGTATGAATGGTCCGGTTTCTCTGAAAACTTACCAATATTTGTCACTATTTTCTATTTTAGCCATTGTTGTAGGTTTGTAGTTACACCTATCTTATTGTGGTTTTTAATTTGCATGTTCCTGGTGGCTAACGATGTTGAACATTTTTTCAAATGTTTATTTTCCATCTGCATATCTTCTTCAGTTAAGTGTTTCTTCACATTTTTACCAATCTTCTGATTGGATTATTTGTTTGTTTATTGTTGAATTTAGATAATTCATTATATATTCATTTATATACTATGAATCCTTTGTTTGATATTTGATTTGCAAACATATTCTCCCAGTCAGTGGCTTGTCCTTTCATCCTCTTCACAGAGTCTCTCTCATAGCAAAATATTTTTAATTTCATGAGGCCTAATTTATTAACTTTCCTTTCTGAATTGTGATTTTGGTGTCAAGTGTACAAACTCTTTGCCAAGCCCTAGACCCTGAAGATTTTCTTCTATGTGTTATTCTAAAAGTTTTATACTTTTACAGTGAGCATTTAAGTTCATGAACCATTTTGAGTTAATTTTTCTATAAGGTACAAGACAGGTCAGAGTTCTTTTTTATGTTTTTTCTCCATGGATGTCCACTTGCTCCAGCACCATTTGTTGAAAAGGATTCTTTCTCCATTGAATTGCTTTTGCATCTTTGTCAATAATCATTTGGGCATATATGTGTGGGTCAATTTCTGGGTTCTCAAATCTGTTCCATCGTTCTATGTGCCTATCACTCAATTGTGATTACTGTAGCTATATACTAAGTGCTGAAATTGGGTGGTGTGATTCCTCCCACTTTATTCTTATTTTTCAAGATTGTTTTCACTATTCTAGTTCTATTGCTTTTCCAAATAAAATTTAGAATAATCTTGTCTATATCTACAAAAAAGTCTTGCTGGGATTTTAATAGGAATTATGTTAGACATGTATATTAACTTCAGGAGAATTGACATCTTTCCTATGTTGAATTTTTCAATCCATGACCACAGTATGTTATGTTTTCATTTACAATCAGTTCAGCGTATTCTTTAATTTCCCTTGAAACTTCCTCTTTGACTAATGGATTATTTAGAAGTGTGCTCTTTAATTTCCATGTGTTTGGAAATTTTCCCATTAATTTTCTAGTTTGATTTCATTGTAGTCAGTGAACTCACTCTGAATGATTTCAGTTCTTTCAGATTTGTTGAGGTTTGATTTATGGCCTAGGATATGGTCTAGTTTGGTAAGTGTTCTGTGGGATCTTGAAAAGAATATGCATTTAAAATATGTATTCTGCTGTTATTGGATGTAGTGTTCCATAAATCTCAATTAGATCATGTTGAATGATGGTTTTGTTCAGTTCTATGTCTCTTGATTTTTGGTATAGTTAGTCTATCAGTTGTTGAGAAGGGTATTAAAGTCACAGACTATACTTCCATATTTGTCTAATGTTTTTTGTTCAGTCAGTTTTTGTTTAGTCAGCCATATTTTATAGCTCTGATGTTCGGTGCACATATATTTAAGATTTTTTGTGTCTTTTTGGTGGATTGACCCTTTTATGATTTGTAATATCCCTCTCTACCTTTGGTCATTTTATTTGCTCTGAAGTCTATTTTATCTGATGTTCATGTAGCCATTCTTGCTTTTCTTTTCTTTTACTAATGTTTATATATATATATATATATATATATATATATATATATATATATATATATATATTCCAATACCACAGTAAGACAGGAAAAAGAAAAAACAGAAAGAAAATACTCCCGTCCTCTGACTTTCAGCCCACCTATATTGCTTTAATTTATGCAATTTTTCTGTAGACAACTTATTCTTAGATTATATATTTTAAACCATTCTTCTATTTTCTTTTAATCAGTATACTTAGATTATGTACCATAGTGTTATTATTTATATGTTAAGGCTTATGTCTGCCTATTTACTTTTGTTTTCTGTTTGTTGTCTTAGTATTTTCTTTCTGTCTTTTCTTTTTCTTGTCTTACTGCAGTATTGGAGTATATATTTATCACCACATTAGACAGTGTTACAATATTTGCTTCAAACATCAAGCATAATTAGAAAACTTAAGGTGAAAAGAAAAGCCTACTTTATTTACCCATATTTTGTTTTATCTTCCTGAAGTTGAGAGATTTCTTTTTTTATTATTTCCTTTTTGTTTAGAGAACTTCCTTTAGCCATACGTTTAAGTAGGGCTGCTGGCAACAAATTCTCTTAGTTTTCCTTCTTCTGAGAATGTCTCAATTTCCCTTTCATTCCTGAAGGATATTTTCACTAAATATAAGAATTTGGATTGACAGTTCTTTTCTTTCAGCACTTGAAAAAAGCTGTGTCACTTCCTTTTAGTCTCCATTATTTTATTTTTTAATTTTTAATTGAAATATAGTTGGCATACATTAGTTTCAGGTGTACAATACAGTGATTTGACATTTATATATCTTTTATTTATTTATTTATTTTATTGGGGAATATTGGGGAACAGTGGTTTTCTTCCGGGCCCATCAGCTCCAAGTTGTTGTCCTTCAATCGAGTTGTGGAGGGCACAGCTCAGCTCCAAGTCCAGTTGCTGTTTTCAATCTTTAGTTCCAGGGGGCGCAGCCCACCATCCCACGTGGGAATTGAACAAACAAACTTATTGTTAAGAGCTCACGCTCTAACCAACTGAGACATCCAGCCGCCCCGGATTGTCTTCAATCTAGTTGTGGAGGGCGCAGCTCACTGGCCAATGTGGGAGTCGAACTGGAAACCCTGTTGTTCAGAGTTTGTGCCCTAACCAACTGCACCATTGGGCCACCCCTTACATTTATATATCTTACGATATGATCACCACACTAAGATTAGTAACCATCTGTCACTGTGCAAAGTTATCACACTATTATTGACTACATTTCCCTTCACCTTTTTCATACATGATTTCTTATGAAAAATTTGTGTCATCTGAATCATTTATCTTCTGGAATTGAGGTGTCATTTCTGTCTCATTGCTTTCAAGATGCTTTCTTTACTTTTTTAGAAATTTGACTATGATGTGTCTTGGTATGGATTCTTTGGGTTTTTCTCATTTGGTGTTCATTCAGCTTTTTGAATGTGTAGTTTTATATCTTTTGCCAAATTTGAAAAGTTTTCAAAAAGATTATTTCTTAGGATACTTTTCCTATCTTGCCTTCTTTATGCTCTCCTCTGAGACTCCAATGACATGTTAAATCTGAGACTATTTTTTTTCCAAACTATTTACTCTCTGCTGTCCAGATTGGAAAATTTCTATTGTTCTTTCTTCAGGTTCACTGACTTTTAAATTTGTTCACTCCATTGTGGTGTTGAGACCATCAATGATGTTTTTCTATTATTTTTTCTATTGCTTTTTTGCTCTTGTTGTTTTTAAATTTCCATTTGATTCTTTCTTATATCTTCCATTTCTTGCTGAGACTTTCTATTTCTTTGATGGGACTTTATCATTTGTTTCAATCATGTAAATAATTCTAAGTTGAAATATTTTTATGGGGCTGCTTTGAAATATTTTTTTTCAGATAATTCAAATACATTTGTCATCTTGGTGTTAGCACTCATTAACTGTCTTTTTGTAAATAGCTTTATTGGGGATAATTGATATACAAAGGACTGTACACATTTAATATGGACAATTTGATGAGCTTGGGCATAAGAGGTCTGACATTTAAGTTTGAGAACTTGTTGCAATGATGTTGCTAAACTTTTTTGATATCAGAGGGATTATTCATTATGAATTTGTACCAACTGGACAAACAGTTAACCCAGTTTACTATTTGGAAGTGCTGAAAAGGCTGCATGGAAAAGTTAGATGATGTGAACTTTTCACCAACAATTCACAGTAATGCACCAGTTCATGCAGCACTCTCTGTGAAGGGATTTTTAGCCAGTAAACAAATAACTGTATTGGAACACTCTCCCTACTCAACTGCTCTGGCCTCCAGTGACTTCTTTCTTTACCCAAAGATGAAGGAAATATTGAAAGGAAGACATTTTGGTGATATTCAGGACATCGAGGGTAATACAACAACAGCTCTGCTTGCCAGTCCAGAAAGAGTTCCAAGATTGCTTTGAAGGATGGACTAGGCACTGCTGTTGGTAGATAGCTTCTGAAGGGGAGTACTTTGAAGGTGACTATAATGATATTCAGTGATGAGGTATGTAGCCCTTTTTCTAGGATGAGTTCACGAATGTAATTGTCAGCCCTTGTATGCAAATATTCCATGGGGTGGAGTGGCCTTATAACTGCTCTTACTTTCTATTAGGCCTCCTCTGACATCACCAAAGCAGGGAGACAGAGAAGTGCCTCATTACTGCTGGATGTGGATGGAAGTCTAAGTTTCCCATGTAGTCTCCACTGACACTGTGGGAAATAAGGGTTTGACCTTGTTACCAGCTGTCAGTGATGAAAGTCCCAATTCCCTGTTTCGCCTTCTCTGACTCCAGCTTGGAAAGGGTGCTGTGCTGCCTGGGTACATACCCCAAGAATGGTAGGCTCCCTATTTGTCATTTACTGGCATGGATGTGGGTGGTGCCACCATGTTTTCTGTAGTGTTTAGCTAAAGTAGAGCGGTTATTACCTAAACTGTTTTCTCTTACTAGGCTGTCCCTTTCCTGTCTATTCAGCTACACAGAGCAGGCTTTTGTTGGGATCATTTTGTTTCCACCTGTAGGCATTTCTCAGTTGATGATTTCTTCAGTTCCATGTCTGTGTTACATGAGGCCAAAGAAAATCCAGGGAACTCACCACCATGTCATTCTTTGGGTCCCATGCCCAGACTTTCATAGACAGTCTACTTTCTTCTCTCTAACTTTCAGTTTTCCCTTGTTTGTTTCTAACATAATGTCCAGGGTTTATACTTGTACTTAATTGGAAGGAAATGGGAGGAAGTAAATATACTCCATCTTTCCACAATCAGAAGTAATCAAATATCTCTTTTAACAAAATTAATTTGTGTGTGTGTATGTGTGTGTGTGTGTGTGTGTGTGTGTGTATGTGTATGGGTGTGTGTATGCATGCACACATGCACATGCCTTCTAAATTTTCAGTGGATTTTCCTGAGTTTCTGGTCTCTATGGAGTGTCTTGGAGTTCAATAACTCTAAATGTGCTTGCCTCTGAATTAGTACCACTAACAATTCTAAAGAAAATTGTTTTTACTTATTCCAAGAAGGCACATTACATTGGCATAAAACAATACAGTCATACATTGCTTAACAACAGGGATAGTTCTAAGAAATGTGTCATTAGGCAATTTCATAATTGTGCACTTACAAAGTGCACTTACACAAACCTAGATGGTTTAGCCCACTACACACCTAGGATGTATGGTATAGCCTATCGCTTGTAGGCTACAAACATGCTCAGTATTTTATTGTACTGAATACTACAGGATATTGAACCACGGTGGTATTTGTGTATCTAAACATATCTTAACATAGAAAAGGCACAGTAAAAATATAGTATGAAAAATAAAAAATGGTAAACTTGCATAGGGCATTTACCATGACTGGAGCTTACAGGACCGGAAGTAGCTCTGGGTGAGTAAGTGAGTGAGAGTGATTGGCCAGTGAATGTGAAGGACTAGGACATTACTGTACACTACTGTAGGCTTTATAAACATTCTAAATTCAGACTACACTAAGTTTATAAAAAATATTTCCTTTCTTCAATAATAAATTAGCCTTAGCTTACTGTAGCTTTTATATTTTACAAACATTTTATTTCATTTTTTAAATTTATTTTTAATTAAAGTTTATTGGGGTGACAATTGTTAGTAAAGTTACATAGATTTCAGGTGTACAAATCTGTATTACATCATCTATAAATTCCATAGTGTGTTCACCACCCAGAGTCAGTTCTCCTTCCATTACCATATATTTGATTCCCTTTACCCTCATCTACCACCTCCCTCACCCCTTACTCTGGTAACCACTGAACTGTTGTCTGTGTCTATGAGTTTCTGTTTCTCATTTGTTTGTCTTGTTCTTTTATTGCTTTTGGTTTATATACCACATTATCAGTGAAATCATATGGTTCTCTGCTTTTCCTATCTGACTTACTTCGCTTAGCATTATATTCTCAAGATCCATCCATGTCATCATGAATGCTCCTATTTCATCTTTCTTACCCCCAAATAGTATTCCATTGTGTATATATACCACAACTTCTTTATCCATTCATCTATCAAAGGACATTTTGGTTGTTTCCATGTCTTGGCCACTGTAAATAAAGCTGCAAAGAACATTGGAGCACATATATCTTTATGGATAAATGTTTTCAGATTTTTTGGGTAGATACCCAGGAGAGGGATTGCTGGGTCATATGGCAATTCTATTCGTAATTTTTCAGGAACCTCCACACTGCCTTCCATAACGGCTGCACCAGTCTGCATTCCCACCAACAGTGTATAAGGGTTCCTTTTACTCCACAGCCTCTCCAACAATTGTTACTATTTGTCTTGTTGATGATAGCCATTCTAACTGGGGTGAGGTGATATCTCATTGCGGTTTTTTTTGCATTTCTCTGATGATTAGTGATGTTGAGCATTTTTTCATATGTCTATTTGCCATTTGTATGTCCTCTTTGGAGAAATGTCTCTTCAAGTCCTCTGCCCATTTTTCAATTCTGTTGTTTGTTTTTTTGTTGTTGAGTTGCATGAGTTCCTTGAATATTTTGGATATTAGCCCCTTATCGGAGGCACTGTTTGCAAAAATCTTCTCCCATTCATTTGGTTGCCTCTATATTTTGTCGATGGTTTCTTTGGCTGTGCAGAAGCTTTTAAGTTTGATATATTCCCATTCATTTATTTTAGCTTTTACTTCCCTTGACTTTGGAGTCAAACAAATAAAATGTTCTTAGAACGAAAGGTCCTTAAGCTTAGTACCTATGTTTTCTTCTATGCAGTTTATTGTTTCAGGTCTCATGCTTAAGTCTTTGATCCATTTTGAATTAATTTTGGTACATGGTGACAGATAGCAGTCCAGTTTCATTCTTTTGCATGTGGCTTTTCAATTCTCCCAGCACCATTTATTGAAGGGGCTATCTTTTCTCCATTGCATGTTGTTTGCTTCTTTGTCAAAAATTGTCTGTCCATATTTATGGGGCTTATTTTTGTGTTCTCAGTTTTATTCCATTGGTCTACGTCTCTGTTTTTCTGCCAATACCATGCTGTTTTGATTATTGTTGTCCTGTAGCATTGCTCTATTTCTTAAGAGTACTTCGGCTATTTGGGGTCTTTTGTGGTTCCAAACAAATCTCAGGATTTTTTGTTCTATTTCTTTAAAAAATGCCATTGGGATTTTGATGGGGATTGCATTAAATCTGTTTATTGCTTTGGGTAATATGGCTATTTTAACTATATTGATTATTCCAATCCATGAGCATGGAATGTCTTTCCATTTCTTTGTGTCTTCTTCAATTTGTTTCAAAAACATCTTGTAGTTTTCAGCATATAGGTCTTTCACATTCTTGCTTAAGTTTATTCCTAGGTATTTTATTCTTTTTGCTGCAATTGCAAAAGGAATTGTTTTCTGTATTTCTTTTTCTGAGATTTCATTGTTAGTATATAAGAAAGCAATGGACTTTTGTATGTTGACTTTGTAGCCAGCAACTGTACTGTATTTGTTGATTGTTTCTAATAGGTTTTTGGTAGAGTCTTTAGGGTTTTCTATATATAGTATCATGTCATCTGCAAAGAGTGATAATTTAACTTCTTCATTCCCAATTTGGATGCCTTTTATTTGTTTCTCTTGCCTGATTGCTCTGGCGAGGACTTCCAACACTATGTTGAAAAGCACAGGTGATAGGGGAGAGCCCTGTCGTGTTCCTGAACATAGAGCAAAGGGCTTCAGTTTTTCACCATTAATTATGAGATTAGCTGAGGGCTTGTCATATATGGCCTTTATTATGTTAAGGTATTTTCCTTCTATACCTATTTTATGGATAGTTTTAATCATAAATAGATGGTGTATCTTGTCATATGCTTTTTCTGCATCAATTAATATAATCCTATGATTTTTGTCCTTTGTTTTGTTTATGTGATGTGTCACATTGATGGATTTGCAGATGTTGAACCATCCTTGTTCCCCGGGGATGAACCCCATTTGGTCGTGATGAATAATCTTTTTAACGCATTGTTGCATTCGATTTGCTGGAATTTTGTTTAGGATTTTTGCATCTGTAATCATCAGAGATATTTGTCTGTAGTTCTCTTTTTTTGTGTTGTCCTTACCAGGTTTTGGTATCAGGGTAATTTTAGCCTCATAAAATGTGTTAGGGAAGGCTGTCTCTTCTTCAATTTTTTGGAAGAGTTTGAGCAGGATTGGCATTAGATCCTCTTTGAAGGTTTGGTAGAATTCCCTAGTGAAGCCATCTCGTCCTGGACTTTAGCTTTTGGGAATGTTTTGGATCACTGATTCAATTTTGTTACTGGTGATCGGTCTGTTTAGATTTTCCAATTCTTCATGGTTCTGTCCACACGCTTGGGAAGTTCCCATTGACTATTTTTTTTTTAATATAGTCTCTGTTCCCTTCTCTCTTTCTTCTCCTTCTGGTATGCCCATTATTCTTATATTGCTCTTTCTGATGGAGTCAGAAAGTTCTTGTGGAGTTCTTTCATTTCTTTTAAGTCTCAAGCCCCTTTCTTCTTCCATCTGTGTAATTTCCAGATTTCTGTCTTTGAAGTCACTGATTGTTTCCTTCATCTGGTCAACTCTGCTTCCTAAGCTGGCTATTTCATTCTTAATTTCTTCTATTGAGTTCTTAATCTCCAGAAATTCTATTTGGTTCTTTTTTAAATTTTCAATCTCTTTGGTAAAATGCTCATGTTGTTCTTTGATTGTGTTTCTGAGTTCATTAAACTGCCTTTCTGTGTTTTCTTGCATCTCATTGAGTTTTTTCAGAACTGCAATCTTGAATTCTCTGTTATTTAAGTCACATATTTCCATATCTTTAAGTTCATTTTCTGGAGACTTTTCACTTTCTTTCTGAGCTGTCTTGTTGCCTTGGTTATTCATGGCAATTAATGATTCATTATTTCTCTTCCTAGACATCTACAGGAGTGGGTTCTGCAACAAGTTGATAGGACGAGGTCTTTCTTTTGTTTTCCAGTACGTGTTAGTAGAATACTTTATTTTCTTTCTGACCACAGCCTTTTTTTCTCTCTCACACTGTAGTCTTATGTTTCCTCTGCACTATTCCCACTTCTCACACAATGGGGGTATTCCCTGGAAGTCGGGCTTCTCCTCTGTTAATAGTTCACATGGGTCATAGGGCGCTGCATCCCTGTGGGGATGTGGAGAGCTTCTGAAGTTCTAAAGCTCTTCCTGCACCAGATTCAGAGCCCGTATGTTTCAGCAGTTCTGTTTACTCCTGCAGGGATCTGCCCCGATAGGTGGGGTCAGGGGCAGGGTGAGTTGTGAGAGGTGGCCCAGAGCAATGGCGGCGACCATGACCACAGCCAGTCCTGCTTCCATAACTCCCTCCCCTTTGCTGAAAGTAGTTGGGCTGTGAATCTGTCTACGGATCCTAGTTCTCAGAACTGAAAATGTGCTGTTCTTTTGATCTGACACTGCTACTGTTCCTCTTCTATCACTGTCCAGGTGGGAGCAGGTCGAGCTCTGGGAGGGTAGGGAGGGTGCGGCTCGTCTCACTGCCTACGGCTTGTGTTCTCTGCTTGGCAGTGAATGCTTAAACTGCTGTTTTCAGCCTTCTTCCCTCAGTCTTTTCTCCGAGGTCTCTGCCGTGAACGTTGGGTTCAGCCATGTTATATGCTGTCCCCTCAGTCCTGAGGGCCATAAGCAGAAGCCTAGCAGTCCAAGTTCTTCCCTCTTCAGCAGCTGCAGTAGTTCCAGGGTGCAGCGAGTTCGCGTCCTAGCTCACTGTGGCTCCGTTTCCACAGTTCTCCCTTCCCTCCTCCCCTGCTCCCGCAATTTGCCCACCTTTAGGTGAATTCAGTAGTGTGCCTCTTCGTCTTGCCTGTCTGCTCTGCAGGCAGTCCTTTGTTGAGTTATAGCTGTTTAATTTGTTGTAAATTCCAGGGGAGACTCATGCCACCATTTTGATCCATTGTATTTTTTTTTTTGACTTTTTATTCTGTTGTAATAACACGTAGCTTAAAACACAAACATATTGTACAGCTGTACAAAAATGTTTTCTTTATACTTTTTTTAAAATTATGTTTTTCAGTTACAGTTGAAATTCAGTATTATTTTATATTGGTTTCAGATGTGCAGCATAGTGGTTGGGTAGTTAAATAATTTATGCAGTGATCCCGCCAATTATCCTGGCTCTATAAATAGTTGTTGCAACATTATTGACTGTGTTCCTTATGTTGTACTTTACATCCCTGCAACTATTTTGTAACTACCAATTTATATTTCTTAATCCCATCACTGTTTTTCTACTTTTTATTAGTTTTTAAACTTTTTCAACTTTTTTGTTAAAAACTAAGATACAAACAAACACATTAGCCTAAGCCTACACAGAATCAGGACCATCAATATCACTGTCTCCACATCCACATCTTGTCCCACTGGAAGTGCTTCAGGGTCAATAACACACATGGATCTGTCATCTCCAAATGATATCGATGCCTTCTTCTGTAACACCTCGTGAAGGAACTGCCTGAGGCTCTTCTTGAGGAGGTGTCACTCTTTTCTGAAAGGTGTCCATGTTGGTTTGCTTGGTTTGTTTCTTTTTTTCACCATAAATCTGCTTGTAAGCAGATAATGTGCCATGAACATACCTCTCTATTAATTTAAACCTTTTAGTGTTGAGTCTATGTTTCTAACTTTTAACGGAGCTTGTTGAGGTCTGCAAAAGCATGTGCTGCGAATTTTCTTGGGAGTTCTTTTTCTTCTCCTGCAGTTTCCTCTTCTCTGGCCTCTTCTTCATCTCTGCATTCTTGGTTCAGTTCCAACAACTCCTCACTAGACAATTTCTCAGAAACCCCTCTAGGAGCTCCTCAATGTCATTCTCATCCACACCCAGGTTAAAGTTGGTTGCTATCTCAACCACAGCCTTATAGATTTTTGCAACCTCCTCATCCTTGGCAAATCCTTTGAAGTCTGTAAGCTGAGCTATGATGTCACTAAGCAATAAGAATTTTTCAGCTGCATTACAATCTTATGGTATTGCCATTATATATGCAGTCTGTCATTGGCTAAAACGTCTTTATACAGTACATGAGGGTATTGTGGATTGTTTAGGAACACTAATTCTGGAACCAGTAACTTTGAGTTTCAGTCCCAGGTCTGTCAATGTGTGATCTTAGGCAAGTTATTTAACCTCTCTATTCCTCAGTTTCCTCATCTCTGATATGGGGGTAATGATAGGTCTTATTTATAGGATGGACTAAATGAATTAACACCTACAAAACACTTTTTAAAAACATTAAAAAACATTTTTTATTGGGGAATATTGGGGAACAGTGTGTTTCTCTAGGGCTCATCAGCTCCAAGTCATTGTCCTTCAATCTAGTTGTGGAGGGCACATCTCAGCTACAAGTCCAGGTGACATCCTCAATCTTAGTTGGAGGGGCTCAGCCCACCATCCCATGCTGGAATTGAACCAGCACCCTTGTTGTTAAGAGCTCACATTCCAACCAACTGAGCCATCCAGCTGCCTCTCTGGCAGCTGAACAGCAGCTCATTGTCTTCAATCCAGTTGTGGAGGGTGCAGCTCACCGGCCCATGAGGGAATCAAACTGGCAACTCTGTTGTCCAGAGCTTGTGCTGTAATGAACTGAGACATCCAGCTGCTCCTATAAAACAGTTTTAACAGTATCTGATTTATCATTAGCCAAAATAATATATAATTTAAAGCAGCATTATTTATAATAACCAAAATACAGAAGCAATCTAGGTGTCCATCAATAGATGAATGGATAAAGATGTGGAATGAATATATATATATATATATATATATATATATATATATATATATATATGGCAGAATATTATGCAGCAATGAAAAAGAATGAAATGTTGCCATCTGTGACAACATAGATGGACCTAGAGGGTATTATGCTAAGTGAAATAAATCAGACATAAAAAAGACAAATATTGTATGATATCAGTTATATGTGGGGTCTAAAAATAAGCCAAAATAAACAAACAAACAAAAGAAAAACAGACTCATAGAAACAGAGACCAAAGGGGTGTTACCAGATGGGAGGGGGATGGGTTATGGATGAAAAAGATGAAGGGAAATATAATCTATAATATTGTGATAAGTTTGCATGGTGACAGATGATTAATAGAATTAGTGGGGTGATCACATTATAAGGTATAAATATTATAAATATCAAATCACTATATTCTACACCTGAAACTAATATAACTAGTATTATACCAGCTATACTTAAATAAAAAAAAATAATAAAATTAAAATGGAGCTGGAATTGCCATGCCCGAGGAACTACCTTGCACATCTTATGCCTCAAACTTTTGGAATGTTAAAACAGGGCAAAATAACCTTTGGACTGGGCCTCAAGTGACATTGTGACCCAAACAACTGTTTGCAAAGATAACAAAAAAGCACTTATTATGATTACTGGACTGATGATTATCAGACTGAAAATTAAAAACATTGTTTAGAATTAACATCACTATGTTACCTGCACCGATGGAAATGCCTTCCTTCTACTCATGAAATTGTTCCTCTTTTTTCTCATAAATACCCATTGCCTTTGTCTCAACATTATTTGGTTTCTGCCGGAATCAATGCTTCCCAAATTGCTATTGTTTTTTAAAAAATCTCAAATAAATGCATGTTGCCTCTCAAAAATAGAGAAAACTTAAAAAAATAAAATGTGCATATATTCTATACCACTAACATTTGTTTTTGCCTCCATTCCCAAGCTCTGAACCTTGCACACCTTTTCATTCACATCACACACCATTATCTCCTAGTTCTCTATACTATAGTTGCCCTGGAATTTGTTCAGTTTCTTAAACACACCACATGCTCTTTCAGCACTAGGCTTCCACATTATAGCCTACTCTTCAGATCTCAGGGAAGGCCTTCTCTGAGTCACAAACCAGTTCAGGTCTCCGCACTTCGTGCTTCCACAGCACCATATACTTAACACTATACTATGCGCATCCTCTCCCGTTTGTATCCCTGGCCTCAAGCAGCTTCAGACTCAGCAGAGGCTGAGTTCTGGTCCCTTGTGGCTTAACTCAGACCTCTTGGGCTATATTCAGCAGTTTGTGGTAATAACAATTCTGGAGGATGGTAAGGCTGGGGCTGGGACAAAAATAGTTTGAAATATAGATTTGAACATAGTTTTGAGTACACAAATTTGTACAGGAGCTTGGGAAACATAGCAAAGCAAAACAAGAGAAAATATAAAAGTAGCCTTATTAATCTGCTGTATAATTTCATTTTAAATGCATCTTTTTAGTCTTTAAACTTTTAAAAATAACTTCACATGCAACAACAATTTAGTTATACAGACAGTTTCCAAACGGAGAAATTTATTATTGGCACGCAAAGCCTGAAATTAAGAGTGAATAAATACTGACTTGGCAAACCAATTCTGAAAGGTTGCCAACCCCTGGCTTAGATGCCAGAAGACCCAGTGTGTGGCCTTCAGCTGCTGATAATCACCATTGTCTATGCCTCCCAACTTAGAGGTCATGTGTGCCTAGATCCCATCAGTCCTTTTGCTCAGGCTTTTTTCCCACTTCCTTCCTTCACTTTTAATCTTTCTGCCCATTAGTCTACCCTTGTTAGCCCTTTTATAAATGTCTCATCCATTTCTCTTTGGTGTCCTATCCCCATCAGTCTATTCCCATCAGTCTGTTCTTTCTTTGGGTGCATGCTGGTGACAGGTAAAATATGCACCAACTGTTTGTCATCAAAGCTTGCTGATCTTTCTTTCTTATGTCTCCTGCATATGACATTGAATTCCCACTGTGACCAGGATTGGTCAGGCTCCCGTTAGCTAATTGCTTTTCTTCCCTCCAGTATCTACCTTCTCCAAAATATTCTGAATGCCATTGCCAAAATCATCTTCTTACATGGCACTTTTTATCATGCCACTTTATCCTTCTGCCTCCATGATAAAGGTCAACATCCTTAATCTGATTTCAATTTCCACCACAGTCTAGTCTCCATTTACTTCTGAAGCCGTATCACACACTATGGCCCTGAGTGTGGGACCTGGACATAGTATAGCATTTTTTAAAGTTCCCTACAGCAATCCTCACTCAAAACCATCCCCTCTTTTAAAATTATTCTGGATATACCACCTTCTCCCCATCTATTTGGTTGTCTCATCTCCCTTCCAAGATGCACAGATACACACATTTATCCAGCAGTTTGACACTTGGCCTACAATTCTTACTACTCCAAGTCTTATTGTCTCTCCTGAATGTGGCTAAAACAATGTTCACCAAATATTCTACTGGCTTCCTTACATTTCTTAGCCTTCCTTGCAATTATTGGGGCCATGTAAATTATACTGCCTGATAATCTCTGAGCCAAAATGACATATGCCACTTCTGAGCTGAAGCAGTTAAGAGCCAGTAGGCCTAGTCTATCTCTTCTCTTCCCCTACTATAGCAACCTTAGAGACTACGTATTAAATTGGCAGGATTTAAATATGGAAGGAGACTGAATCCTAAATTACTAGATGGAGGAGAACCCCTACCAATCTGTACCTGACTCTGCATGAGTGCAAAACAATCCCTTGTTCTATTTATCTGCTAGTATTTCCATGTTTATCTGTTTCTACATCTAGCAATTCACTGGAAAACTTCAGCAATGTAGTCTTACAACTTGTTGAATTCACTCAAATTCAACAAATATCACCTCTACTCCACTTTAGCAATTCAATAACCACATCCTAAAGCTTGCCATCTTATAGAACTTTTCTACCTCCAGAAACTTTAATTCAGATATTTCATTCTCTGATCAAAGCATCCTAATCTTCCTCCTCCCAATTTTCATCACTCCTACTAAACTTATTATTCAATGTCTTTGAGATTTTCAAATCTTTGACCCTTCCTTATTCTCAAAGATGCTCATTCCTTGCTGGCTTCATGTTCCATGCCAAGCTGGGGCAAATTTTCATTGCTTTTTTACACCCTCACTTTTGCCCTGCAAATTTCCAACACCAGATGGATATAAAGATCCATTTTCTTGAGTTTTAATCCTAAGTTGTGGAATGCCACTGCACGAAATATCATAAGCACACTGATGGGCATCGTTTCCAAATTTAAGTTTTCCAACCTCACGTGTATTCTCATAATTGTTACCTAATACTTCTGCTTTTGTCCTAATCAGTTCCTTTTCTTTCATGTGTCATTACTGTCTATCATAGCCATTAATTCCACTCTTCTCAAGACCCCTAAATATACAGCTCTCAGGAGAAGATCTTGCCTCCTTCACAGAAAAATTAAAAGCCACCTAGAAGTGCCCTAAATTAACCATCTGGTATTTATTTCCTTTCATCTTGACTTTTAGAAGAAAAATGTCCTTAACTTCTTCCAAGACAAATCATTCCACTTATGATTTGCCTCCACAGAGTCATTACTCCATCAATCACCACCACCTCCAACCTAGTTCTAGGTCTTCAACACTTGTTTTTTCTTTCTTTTTTTTTTTTTTTAATAGCATGGTTTTCCCCCTTTTCCTTATAAACATGCTCAAATTATCTCTATCTTAAATAAATCACCTTCCCTCAAGAGTGCCACTACCTCAAGCTATCACCTTATTCCCTTAATTTTCTTCACAGCTAAGTTTCTTGAAAAAAGAAGTTTGTACTCAGTGACTCTGACTTATTTCTTTGTCTCTGACTTATAACTCCATCCTCTGCAATATGGTGTCTGCTTCTATCTCCTGATATGACCCTCACTAGAAGCACTGATGGATAATTAAAGTAGATCAAGTGACCTCTTTTGCTTAAGTAGGATAAACGACTTGACCTCTCAGCAACATTTACGACTTTCCCCTGGAAAGTCTGTCAGTCTCCACAATAATTCTCTCCTAATTCTTTGGCCTATCTGCTTCTCTTTCTCTGTCTGACTCTTACATGTTGATATTACTCATGATTCCACCTTTGATTCTTTTCTCATATGAATCTCGACATTTTCTCCTTCCTCCTTATCTATTTTCATGCTTTCAGCCATTGTCTTGTGTGTGAATGATACCCAGTGTATCCATCTTATCTCCCACACTTCCCTCTGCTGGAGGTTCTGCAGGAACTTCAGACTCAATGTGTCCAAACTGTATCCCCTAAGTAGTTGCTCCTGCTGCATTCTCTGTCTCAGAAAATGATATCAATATTCTCCCATTTGCTCAAGTCAGAAATCTGGAAATGATTCTCCTCTTCTTCCAGATCCTCTTTGTCCTCTTTCTGTACTCCTTAAAATCCTAGCACCAATTAACGTCAGTTCTACTTGAAATTTCTATGAATTTGCCTTCTTCTTTTTATCCACACTCAAGTTTCGGCTCTTGCTCTATTTCACCTTGACTCCAGCAAAAGTCTCACTGATTATCTCCCTGAATTTGATATCTCTGGTCTGCAAATTACCATCCATTCAAATTGATCTTTTGAAAACACACAATTGGTCATGTCAAGCATTCACTCCAAAAGCTTAGTTTGTTTTTCACGGTCCCTAGGATAAAGTTCAAAATCTTTGGCATGGTATATGAGGTCTTTCTTGGTAGGCCTGAACTTAATTTTATAACCTCATCTTCCAGCACTTTCCCTCACACTATGTATGTTCTAACAACAATGAAATATTACCATTCCCCAAATATCTCATCCTTAAAATCAAAGCCACTGTACCATTTGCTTATACTATTCCATTACTTCAGCTTGACCATCTATGACGTCCTCTTTATTAATTCTGTTTGCCTTTATTCTCTCAATGCTTCATTTTGAAAGTTTCTGTTTTTATATGTTTAAGTTCACTATTTTTTTCTGTTGTACCTAATCTGCCTTTACTTCCATCCAGTGAATTTTTCAGATATTTTTTTTCAGCTCTAGAATTTCCATTTGTTTCTTGTTAAATAATTCCATTCACTTTCTCATTTTGTTCATGTATACCTTTATACTGTGAGCATATTTGTATATAGCTATTTTATATGTCTCCTCTGGTAATTCTATCACCTCTGTCATTTCTAGGTCTATTTCTATGTACTGATTTTTCTCCCAGATATGGGTCACATTTTCCAGCTAATTTGCATGTTTAAATTTTTTTTTTTTAAATTGGAGGATGAAATTGTGAATGTTACACTACTGAGTGCTGGATTTTCTTGTCTTGCTTTAAAGACTATTGGAGTTTGTTCTGGGAGCCATTTGACTTACTTGCATATCAACTTAATCTTTTCAAGTCTTTTTAAGTTTGTGAAATGGGTGTAGAATAGTCTTTATTCTTGGCTAATTTAGTCTTACAAGGCATGACCCTTCTTGGCTCCCTACTATCCAATAGGGAGCACTGGGTACCAAATGAGGTCTCTTTACTCTAGCTGATAGGAACTTAAATGTCTCACAGTTCTCTGTGAACTCCGAGAAATGTGTAACTCACAGTTCCCTGATCATTCACTGCCCAGCCTCATAGAGTTTTGCTTAATGTATGCATGGCTTATTATTTAGCAATAGACTCCAGGGGACATTTGGGCAGGTTTCTAGAGTTCTTTCTCTGTGTAACTTCCTCCTTTCCAGCTACTTTACTCTTCCTGAATATTGAGCTCTGTGTCCTCAACTTGGTGAAACGTCTATGTTCTACCCAGATTCCCCTTCCGGCCACCATGGTCTGGAAATTTCCTCTAGGCAGAAAGCCAGGGTTGACTTCATTTGCTTCCCTTCTCTCAGGAACTACAATACTGTACCTTCTGTTGTTCAGTGTGTGAAAGTAAATGTTTCTTTCTTCTCATTTCTATTCTTTAGGACTTGAAATAAAAAGTCTCTCCAGTAATTAAGTCACCTGACTGCCTTAGCAACAAGGTTATATGGTCATGCCATTCACTTCCCATCCTTTTGTATCCAAAAAACAGTGTTGAGACATTAATGCTGTATACCTTCAAAAGTGTTTTTTCCCCCCTGCAGATTAAAAAAATACATATTCTAATGGGAGGGAATTCATATATATATAATATTAATATTTCCATGCTACTGCCTTCTACTATATGTTTACAGCAGACTGTATTGAGTGTATTTTTCTAGAGAAGCCAGAGGTAGAGAGATAGATGATAGATAGATAAATAGATAGATAGATAGATAGATAGATAGATAGACAGATAGAGAGATAGACAGATAGACAGATAGACAGATAGACAGATAGACAGATAGAGAAGAGAGAGTGTGCTGCTTGTCCCTAAAAGGATAGATGCCATGATGCAGAACATCTGAGCAGCTACAGCTTATATGGGCTATGACAAACATCACAGGAAAGGTATGTAGTGGCTGGAGCATAGTGTTGCTAATTAACACTCTTGTTTCCTGCTAGACTGAGGCTGTGCTTTGGTGGATAATGATACTTCTCAAAGCTGAGGAGTTTTAGAACAAATTATATTTGGTGGGTTGTCATTGTACTGAGTGATCTTATTTCTTAGGGAGACCAAAAAGTACACAGATACACCAAGTCACTTCCCAATAATATGACAAAATAAAAAAGAGATTGAAAGTGTCAGTCTTAGCCTCTTCAATAAATGGTGCTGGGAGAATTGGATAACCACGTGCAAAAGAATGAAACTGGACTGCTATTTGTCACCATGTACCAAAATTAATTCAAAATGGATCAAAGACTTAAGCATAAGACCTGACACAATAAACTTCATAGAAGAAAACATAGGTACTAAACTTATGGATCTTGGGTTCAAAGAGCATTTTATGAATTTGACTCCAAAGGCAAGGGAAGTAAAAGATAAAATAAATGAATGGGACTATATGAAACTTAAAAGCTTCTGCACAGAAAAAGAAACCATTGACAATATAAAGAGGCAATCAAGTGAATGGGAGAAGATTTTTGCAAACAGTGCCTCCGATAAGGGGCTAATATCCAAAATATACAAGGAACTCATACAACTTAACAACAAAAAAAAGAAAAAGAAAAAATTTATTAAATAAATAAAGTAACTAAAAATATAAAACTTGACAGTTCCAAATGTTGGTAAGGATGTAGAGCAGCCAAAGCTCTCCTACATTGCTGGTGGGAATGCAAAATGACATAACTACTTTGGGAAAAGTCTGGCTGGTGGTATTTTTTTTTTTTTTTTTGAAGTTAAACATACAAAGATCTGACAATTAAGTTCGTGAACTTGTTGCAATGATGTTGCTAACCTTTTTTGATATCAGAGGGATTATTCATTATGAATTTGTACCAACTGGACAAATAGTTAACCAAGTTTACTATTTGGAAGTGCTGAAAATTCTGTGTGAAAAAATTAGATGACGTGAACCTTTCACCAATAATTCACGGCTTTTGCATCATGACAATGCACCAGCTCACACGGCACTGTCTGTGAGGGACTTTTTAGCCAGTTATCAAATAACTGTTTTGGAACACCCTCCTTATGAACCTGATCTGGCCCCCAATGACTTCTTTCTTTACCCAAAGATAAAGGAAATATTAAAAGGAAAATATTTTGATGACATTCAGGACAAAGAGGGTAATGCGATGAGAGCTCTGATGGCCATTTCAGAAAAAGAGTTCCAAACATGCTTTGAAGGGTGGACTAGGTGCTTGCATTGGTGTATAGCTTCCCAAGGGGAGTACTTTGAAGGTGACTATAGTGATATTCAGCAATAAGGTATGTAACACTTTTTCTGGGATGAATTCGTGAACTTAATTGTCATATGACTTATATATCCACTTTTAGGTAATTACTCAAGAGAAAAGAAAATATGTTCACTAAAACTATTTTGTATGAATGTTCACAGCAACTTTATTCACAATCACTCAAAACTGGGAACAACCCAAAATGTCCATCATTAGGAGAATAGATAAATAAATTGTGGTATGTTCATACAATGGAATACTACTCAGCAATAAAAAAAATAATGATACATACAGTGACACAAATCTCAAAAACACTATGCTGAGTGAATGAAGGCAGGAATGTATGATTCCATTAATGGGAAACGTTACAAAAATTCCAAGTAACCTATAATGATAGAAAGCACATCAGTTGTCACCTAGAGATGGGATGGGGTACATTGACTGTAAAGAGGCACAAGAACAATTTTGTGTTAATGGAAATGATCTGTATCTGGATTATTGTAACTACATGGGTAAATACATTTTGCAAACCTCATGGAAAAGTAGAATTTAAATGGATTCAGTTTATTTTTATAAATTATGGCAATAAAACAGATGTTTAAAAAGTTCACCAGGCCATTGTAATGTGCAGTCAGGTTTGAAAAGCATTATTTTATGGCCTTGCTTCTTATCGTACATTCCTTAGATCAATATCATTTGATTCCCTGGGAGCTTATTAGAAATGCAGAATCTCAGTTCCCACCCCAGAGCTACAGAATCACAATTTACACATTAACAAGACCCACAGGTAATTCAAATGTACATTAAAATTTAGAAACATTAGCTAGGGGATAATGGAATCTGGAGCTGGAGGCAGCCTGGATCCTGAATTAACACATGGAGGAAAGCTCCCTGCTGACCAAGAACACTCACCTTACACTCTAATGTGAAAAGGGAATAAACTTCTCTTGTGTTTGAGTCATTTTGATTTGGGGTCTATTTGTTATGGCACATTAGCCTATCTAACTATAACAAGATTGATCTTGCATTCCTAGAGAACTGAGAGCACATTCCAAAGTTGTCTCAGTGGGAAATAACTTTGAAGTCTCATGTTCATGCTTTGTTTTTAAAAATTCACTCAAATTTCTTTCTATTTCATGGTGTATTTGTGTTTGTTTGAATATAATAATAATGTTTTCAATTATGCATTAATTAAACCACCTCGCTGCTTTCCCCTAAATCTGGAAGTAAAAATGAAGCTCCAAGGAGATGTGCCATATCTATCTTGTTGTTTTTCCCTCTTCCAAGGGTTAACTGTTTACTGTTTAAGAAGCATGGGGTTGGATAGAAGGTATATGGCACAAAGCAAAAATCAAATGTTTTTCTTGTTGCAACTTGTAGGATGGTCAGATTTGAAAAAGAACTGTCTGCAAATTGTACATTAAACAATAAGAATGACTCTCTGGTCATTAGGCTCTCTAGTCTCTAGTATGTAATTTCAGAGACTTGAAAAGACTCATGGAGGAAAGGAAATCTGCAAAGGCAAATCTTTCCTCAGTCTCTCAGAGGATACCACAAAGTGGTATGCTTACTCTGTACAAATAAAGGGCCACAATTGGTTTTGTGTATCTGCAAAAGTTGGTTTGAGGATCCAGAGCTAACCTATTGAGCCCTTATTTACTATGTGCCTGACCCTGTGCTGGGCACTTGCCTGCACATGATTTCATTTGATACTAACCACAACTTTAGAGAATATTATTTTTTGCCCTTAATTTTGCATGAAGATGGTGAAATTCTGAAGGATTAGATAGCTTGCCAGACCTCTCAGTAAACTGAGTATAAAACTGTCTGATTCCAATACCATCCTGTTTTCCAACAGCATTGTGCCCTGGGCAAACTCTTATCTACATCTTTATCCTAATGTATTCCTATCATTATGAAGGAGAATGGGCCCTGAGACAGAGAGATTGAGTGCCAGGGAGCAAGCGAGAGCTCTTTCTTGTAGAGAGGAGCAAGGGAGCTAGTTAAAAGCGGTGGGACATCCCCCTCATCACCCTCTCCACTTCCCCCCTTTCTGTGGCTTAATGCACTTCACACCTGTCTCCTGCTCATTCTTTCTCTCAGTCTCAACACCCTGCCCCCATGCAATCCCTAGGCTTTTCTCCCTTGTCTCCAGGCCATCTCACCCTCATTTCCCTTTTCTTGCCTTTGATTCCTAATCACTGTCACCACTTCCCCGCCCTCTGTCACCATCCTTTGCACCCCCACCCCCACTTCCTTTACTCCTTCTCCTTCTGCTCTCTCTGTTCCTTTCTCTTCTGCTCAGCTTTCATGGCCCCATTAGGGCCCCACCACTGACTCTGCTCTTACAATGGCTCAGTGGTTTTCAGATGAAGTAAAACGTCACTAATTTGTTCTAATTGGGGGGAAAGGTCAGTCTGCCTTAAATGAAAAGTATGAGTGATAGGATATTTGGGGAGAGAAAAATGCAATCTCATTACTTTCAAGTACATAAAGTAATCCCAATGACTAAGACAAGAGGATAAAAGGCAAAGCTATATGTCTCGGATATCTGTAAGTGGTTTGACAAATAGGCATGGCTCATTTATAATTAGGACATTCAGTTTGGGAATACAAATGGTGCTGCTGAGGTCTTTGCACTAAAGTAGGCTAATATTTCTCTTGTGTACACAGTTAGTTTGTGAAGAGAGTTTTTTCATCATAGATACAGGTACAATTTCATTAGAAGGGTCCAGCCTTTCAGACCCACTTTATTTTTGTTCAGCCATTTCTTCAAAAGGAGTAATGGAACAACAAATACTCATTTCTCTGGTTCCCATCTATGAAAAAGTTACTAACATTAAAAAAAAAAAATCTGTCCGATTCCTATTATTTGGAAGTGTAAGGGAAAGAACTGAATGGACACAAGCGGAGACCAAACTTAAATGGTCTTTGTTGAGAATCTACTAATTCAGAACTAGTGAAAAGTGAGGAACCGGCCCACTTTATTTTTACACTCTAAAAAGCCAATTTGCTAAGCTAATTAAAATAGTAAACAAGACTTTCCTGCAAAGACTTATAAAATTCCTTAAAATACCAATTTTCTATGCATTTTCCAATACTTTGAAAGCACCCACTTCATTTATGTATAATTGTTAAGCTAATTAGCTAAACTTCCTACCAATTTCTGGAGCAGTTCCTTAGAAGAAATCTTACTGGGAAGCCCTTTTTTGGCCTATTTCACTTCATGGTGAATGAAAGCAAACAACCATACTTACATCCTTTTTGAATAGCTTATAATTAAGGTTTCCTATCAATTCAAACTAGCCTCCTTCCATTCTTTATCATGGCTCTGCAATATTTTCTCCCTGTACAATTTAGCAAGAATGGAAAAAAATGGAGACTGAGTTCTACCAACGTCGCCCTGAATTATTAGGAGGCCAGGATCCATGAATTCCCATACAGAACCTCTATCTCTGATGGCGGGGAATGTGTAGGTAACTGGTGAAAAGGTACATTCTGCCATACTTTACCTTGCAGTCTTAGAGAACTTCTCTGGCACTCAGAATGGAGATATGCTTTGCTATGGAAACACAATGTGAAATTTGTGGAGATTTTCTTCAGCTACTAGGGAAGTCAATTGATGTGAAACTATGACTTTTCCTAAAACCATAAATTAGGGACTACTTCTTACAGTTGTAAGATTCTTCAGCTTTAACTCATAGGATTAATGGAAGGGTTCGTTGAAATTGTTCAGCAGGCCAAAGTTAGGGAGAGAAGGTGCAGTTTTTGTTTACAAACCATGAGAAGTAAAGTTGAAGGAATTAATTTTGTTTGAAAGCCACCGAACTTGCTGAAGAAGGTCATGAAGCTACTTCAAACTTGTCTAAATTTTTGTGCTTTGAAATTCATACAAACACTATGCTTGGAAAAGAGCAATAGGACTTCAGTAGCAGAGTGCACTGAGTGGGGTGAAGATACTGGATTTCAAGAATAGTGGCCAGAGGGTAACGGGGGCGGGGGGTGGGGGTGGGAGATGAGGGTAAGGGGGATCGAATATATGGTGATGGAAGGAGAACTGACTCTGGGTGATGAACACACAATGGGATTTATAGATGATGTAATACAGAATTGTACACCTGAAATCTATGTAATTTTACTAACAATTGTCACCCCAATAAATTTAATTAAAAAAAAAAAAGAATTTAGTTTATGATAAAGGTGACATTTCAAGTAAGAAAATAAAACATTATTCTATAAACAAAAAACAAAAAAAAAAAAAAGAATAGTGACCCACACCTGGCAACTTTTAAGGCAAAGTTGGAAGGAAAACCATTGCCTGCAAATTTCAAAGGGAAGTGTTCCAGAGACTGTTGGCGGGGAGACTACGGTGACTTCTATTTGGAACTTAAGGAAGATAAGAAAGTCCAAGGGCTCCCCCCTACTTCCCAAAATGCCAAATTAACATGATATTTTAATGGTGGCATAATCAAATGTAATGTACTATAGAAACAAACCAATATTTTTCAGAAAAGTATTTGCTTTTATGTTTTGTGGTTTAAAAGGAAGCTGGGCTACATTTTCAGTGGTTTTTTGTTTGTTTTTTTTTCTACTGGGGTTCTAATCTTTTCTATGGGTATATTCACTTTTGACACTAGACTGTAAATCAAAGGGAAATGTAATTTTGTTTACAAATGTCTGCTTACAAGTCTGCATGAATAAATCTGCAAAATAGCCAAGGATCATTTAAAGAGTTCAACAGAGCACATCAAAGTAGTCAAATATATAAATTGAAGATTTACTGACTCATAAAACTGGAATTCAAATAGTTTGCATACTTTCAGTATCCATTTCCTTGAATGAGACACCCATAATTTCTGGAGGTAGTCTCACAGCCTTGAGCTTTAGGGTTAGAATCAGAGACATTCTGAGTAGAAAGGGACATTAGAGATTGTCTAGTGCAGAAATATTTTTTTCAAGTTTTTTTCTTCAAGTTTCTTCAATCAAAACCTTGCTTGAAAGCCCACCATAGCAACCTGGTAAAAGGGGAGCATCTCTAATTAGAAGTCAAGAGGCCTGAAACCTAGTCTACTCCCCCACCACTTCTTCCCCGACATTTTCTGGGGAGTTGAAGTCCACGGAAACTAAGTGACTTGGTCAAATTCACTTAATGAGTGATAGTGGATCTCCTAATTTTCTTGCATCTTTCTCACCTCCATTTTCTACTCCCTTGCACCTCTACTAAAAGAAACATATATTCATGTACACATGCACAGACACATCATTCCAGTAGGGGCCAGTAGGAGCTTCTCTTGCTTCTCACAAGCCACTAACATCTCATTGTTAATATGTTTATTACATTCTATCTTTAAGGTATATTTTCTTTTCCAAAGAGAAAAGTGGGCAGAACGCAATGGTAAACCTAATGAAATGAATTACTAAAGATAGCATGACATCACTGTGGCAAATTTTGTGCAGACTTCCTCAGATCATGCTCTATTGGAATCCTCATATTTACCCAATATTTAAGGGTAACCCAGCTAGCTTATTTAAAAAGAGTAGCCCCAGAAAAAACCTCAATAGAAATTTACATTTAGACCATCTTGATCTTGAGAGTTGAACAAGCAGAATGGGAGTGAAAGGTACTCCCACTCTTGTTTAGCAGTTTCCATTTTACTGCACTTCCTTCTGGACAGGTGCAATGTTCCAGAATACTTTGCTTTGTTTACTCTATGGCTAGGAGACGATCCTGTGTGTATGTGTGTGTGAGTGAGTGAATATGTGTGGTGTGAGAGAGAGCAGAGACAAGAATGGAAAGAGACACACAAAGATACAAATATTGACACAGAGACACACTCACACATAGAGACACAAGGAAAGAGAGACATAGAGAGTGACACACACACACATACAAAAAGATACACACACTCACACACAGAGAAATGAGAGAAAGAGATACAGTGAGTGACAGTGACCGAGAAAAACATCAAGACAGAGACAAAAGGGACACACATAAAACTAAGAGGGTAGGATTTAGACTGAGCAATCGAGAGAGGTACACACAAAGAAATAAAGTGAGTCACAGATATACAAAGAGAGAAAGTCGGAAGAAAAAAGCTGAGAGGGAATGACAGAGAGACTTAAGAGTGATGGAGAAAAACTGAGGCAGAAAAAGAAGAAAATCATGACAATAGGGGAAAAGAGAAATCACTCTCATATTTTTTTCTTCCCCATTGGTAACCTTCAATGTTTATTCCTTTTGTGTTCCATATAACTTGGAAATTTCTTTTGTGTTCCATGTAACTATAAATTTTAATGTCTCCTATTCAGAGGTAAAATGTTCAGAGCAATATATGCTACTCAAAAGCAATTTTTGTTTTTACTGAGATTCACCCATTTTCTTTCTCTTTTTATTTTTTTTACTAAAGTATAGCTGACATACAATATTATATTAATTTCAGGTGTACGTCATATTGATTCAGTATTTATATTCCTTAAGATGAGATCACCACACTAAGTCTAGTAACCATCTGCCATATGATGCAACAATTTCACTTCTGGGTATTTATCCTAAGAAAACAAAAACACTAATTCAAAAAGATATATACAGAGGTAGATATTTTAATTTGACTATAGAAAACATGTTCTTTTTTCCCCATTTTATTTACCAAATTTAATTGTTTGAGAATTATAATTATAAGAGCATGGGAGCCAAAGCTGAAGCTGGGTCTGACAGGGGATCAACATGATTAATTGACCACCATTTTTTCACATCTTTATTCCCCATGTATGACAGATACAGGGACTGGACGTACCTTATTTTCAGTGCCTGTATGCCTGACACTCATGGCAATCTTAGGATCTTCTCTATGCTCTTGAGAGTAGTGATGCTCAATTCAGCAGAAAATCTATCTTACCTATTCTGGCAGGAACCTTCCCACTGCCATCTACCACTGGATGCTGTAATAGTTCCCATGTAAGAATGGAGAGAGGGGGTGGGGGCTTGGACATTCTGACCAGTCCATGCACTCTAAGTGGTCCTGACCAACAATCAGATCTAATAGTTTGGAGCCACTTTTCATTTTTTTTCACAGAGAGACAAAGAGAGAGAGAGAGAGGGAGAGAGACAGGGAAAGGGAGAAAGAGAGAAGAAATTAATGCTTATGTCTACCAAAACACATGTACAAGAATGTTCATAGTAGCTTTATTGATAATAGCCTCAAACTAGAAACAACCCAAGTATGCAGAGTACAACAAACAAATAAATTATGGATAACTAATTATACATTCATACAGCAGAATACAACACAGCTATAATAAATGAACTACTGATACATACAGCTGATTTCCACAGACAGGAATTATGAATGAAAGAAGTCAGACAAAAAAGAGTATGTAAGTATGATTCCATTTATATGAAGTTCAAGAACAGGCGAATCTAATGAATCGTAACAGAAGATAGAATGATGGTTATCTCTGTATGTAGGGAGGGAATTAACTGGGAATGTGCTTGAGGGAGATTTCCTTGGTGCTGGTAATGTTTTGTATCCTGAAATAGGTCAAGGGTCAGCAAATTATAGCTTGAGGGTCAAACTAGGCCACCACCTAGTTTTGTAGGGCTGAGGAGCTAAGGATAATTTTTATATTTTAAATGGTTTGGAAAAAAAAAAAAAGAATTTTTTTTAAATTTATTTTTTAAATTTATTGGGGTGACAATTGTTAGTAAAATTACATAGATTTCAGGTGTACAATTCTGTATTACATCATCTATAAATCCCATTGTGTGTTCACCACCCAGAGTCCGTTCTCCTTCCATCACCATATATTTGATCCCCCTTACCCTCATCTCCCACCACCCACCACCCACCGACCTTACACCCTGGTAGCCACTAAACTATTGTCTGTTCCTATGAGTTTCTGTTTCTCATTTGTTTGTCTTGTTCTTTTGCGGTTTTTGGTTTATATACCACATATCAGTGAAATCATATGGTTCTCTGCTTTTTCTGTCTGACTTATTTCGCTTAGCTTTATGTTCTCAAGAGCCATCCATGTTGTTACAAATGGTCCTATTTCATCGTTTCCTACCACTGAATAGTATTTCATTGTGTATATATACCACAACTTCTTTATCCGTTCATCTATCAAATGAGGTTTAGGTTGTTTCCATGTCTTGGCCACTGTAAATAAAGCTGCAATGAACATTGGAGCACATGTGTATTTAAAACTGCAGCAAAAACAGTTTTAGGGGGAAAATTTATATCATTACAGGCCTATCTCAAGAAAGAAAAGAAATCCCACATAAATAACCTCATGTTTCATCTTAAAGAACTAGAAAAATAAGAACAAGTGAAACTCAAAGTCAGCAGAAGGAAGGCAATAATGAAAATCAGAAGAGAACTCAATGAAATAGAGAACAAAAAGACAAAAGAAATAATTAATGTGGCAAAGAGCTTGTTCTATGAAAAGATTAATAAAATTGACAAACCCTTGGCTAGACTCACTAAGGTAAAAAGTGAAAAGACACAAATAACCAAAATAAAAAATGAAGGAGGCGAAGTTATCACGGATGCGAAAGAAATACAAAGGATCATCCAAGAATACAATTAAGGACTATATGCCACCAAATTCAATAACCTAGAAGAAATAGACAAGTTCTTAGAAACACGTAGCCTTCCTAGGCTGAGTCCCCAAAATTGGAAAATCTAAATAGACCGATCACCAGTAACGAAATTGAATCAGTCATCCAAAATCTTTCCAAAAGCAAAAGTCCGGGACCAGATGGATTCACTAGTGAATTCTACCAAACCTTCAAAGAGGATCTAATACCAATCCTACTCAAACTCTTCCAAAAAATTGAAGTAGAGACAATACTCCGTAACTCAATTTATGAGGCCAACATTACCCTGATACCAAAACCAGGTAAGGATAACACAAAAAAAGAAAATTGCAGACCAATATCTCTGATGAATACAGATGCAAAAATCCTAAACAAAATTATAGCCAATCGAATGCAACAATGCATTAAAAAGATTATACATCATGACCAAGTGGGGTTCATCCCAGGAGCACAAGGATGGTTCCACATATGAAAATCGATCAATGTGACACATCACATAAACAAAATAAAAGACAAAAATCATATGATTATATCAATTCATGCAGAAAAAGCATTTGACAAATACAACATTCATTTAAGATAAAAACACTTAATAAAATAGGTATACAAGGAAAACACCTTAACATAATAAAAGCCATATATGATAAAACCCTCAGCTAATATCGTAATTAATAGTGAAAAACTGAAATTCTTCATTCTAAGTTCAGGAGCACAACAGAGCTGTCCACTATCACCTCTGCTTTTCAACATAATATTGGAAGTCCTAGCCACAACAATTGAAAAATGGGAAGACGACCTGAAGAGACATTTTTCCAAAGAGGACATACAAATGGCAAATAGACATATGAAAAAATGCTCGACATCACTAATCATCAGAGAAATGCAAATAAAAACCACAATGAGATGTCACCTCACCCCAGTCAGAATGGCTATCATCAACAAGACAAACAGTAACAAGTGTTGGAGAGGCTGTGGAGAAAAAGGAACCCTTATACACTGTTGGTGGGAATGCAGACTGGTGCAGCCGCTATGGAAAGCAGTGTGGCGGTTCCTCAAAAAATTACGAATAGAATTACCATATGACCCAGCAATCCCTCTCCTGGGTATCTATCCAAAAAATCTGAAAATATTTATCCATAAAGACACGTGTGCTCCATTGTTCATTGCAGCTTTATTTACAGTGGCCAAGACATAGAAGCAACCAAAATGCCCTTCGATAGATGAATGGATAAAGAAGTTGCGGTATATATACACAATGAAATACTATTCGGCGGTAAGAAAAGATGATATAGGATCATATGTGACAACATGGATGGATCTTGAGAGAGTAATGCTGAGCGAAATAAGTCAGACAGAAAAAGCAGAGAGCCATGTGATTTCACTGATATGTGGTATATAAACCAAACACAACAAAAGAACAAGACAAACAAATGAGAAACAAAAACTCATAGACACAGACAATAGTTTAGTAAATTTCTTTAAAATCATAATATTCAGATTGACATCTTGCAAGTAGAAAAAAGCATGATTAATATGTCATTTCCTTTTTTTTATTTATAAAATAACCAAAACAGTAAAATGGAAAACTGTTTTTGGCAATAACAGAATGTCTGAGTCTCATTTGTGGTCATGTATTAAATCATTGTTAAAGGTCATCATGACTTGTCTTAACAGACATTTGTGTTATTAACTAAAGAACTTATTAAAACATCCCCATGTTACTCTTTCACAGGAAAATATCTGCTATTATGAAGAGGAGAGTGTAAGCCAAATGACAGTGATAAATGCACTGTAAACATTTCTTGTTGGTAGCTTGTAATGATGCGATTTCTTTATATTGTCAAACTTGTTTCTTACTTTTGTTTCCTATTTTGGCTGTGTCCAATATTTATAAATTGTAATGTATGTCAAGGAACACATTTCAGTGTAAAAAAGAAAAGGAGAGCTGGAAAATATAGCTAGAAGATAGCTTCAGGGTAGGAAACGCATTTGTTTCTAAAAGCCAGAATAGAAGTTTAGAATCACAGACAGTCAGAAAAGCCAGTGACAGCCTTTTCATTAAATCTTGGCTAAATTGTATAGCTGTGCTGTTGTAGTTGCTGCTGTTGTTACAGATACAGTTGTAAACCAAACAATATGGAAGCAATCTAAATTGAGTTGCAAGACAAAGTAGTAGGTCGATTTTGTTGATCAGCTTGTGTTCTTTTTCTTCCTATTAAACACATTTTATATTCATCTTCTAATCAGCATTCAGCCTCAAGCATAGTTCACCTGTTGAAATACTAGGCAGCTTTTCTTTTCTTGGTGGGGGGTAGAGAATCTTTTTGAATTTTTTTTATTATATTGATAATTGGCACACAATAGTATGTTAATTTCATGTGTACAACATAGTGATTCAACATTCGTATACATTACAATGTGATCACCACTCTAAGGGTATAACCATCTGTTTTACCATTGTGGGGACAGAGCCCCAAAAAGCAGTTTCCAGGCTCTCAGCTTCACATAGAAAGGTGCTGGCTCAGGTAGTAAATGGCCATCAGCTGTGGCTACTTGGCCGTCAGCTGTAACCAGTGAGCCATTGGCCACTAATATAACTGCTGTGGCTATGCTAATAGAAAAATGGGGGCTAGCAATAAGATGGTGGCTGAGCTAACAAGAGCGGATTGCAGAGAGGCAGATGCCACCAGAGAGAATATAGTGATATGACTCCCATACTTATGGCTCCGTGGGTGTTCCTTTTTGGCCTCACCATATCCTGCATTCTTATGTGAGGAGCGGGAGCAGAAACCCCGCAGGCCACCTTGCATGACACATGGCGTAGTCGGCAGGATATGGTGCCGGCCAAATCTCTCCAAATAGTGGTGGAGCAGTTTGTGTGTATGAACACTCAGTCTCTGGAAGACCAGGAGGAGCAGCTGCCGGAGAGCTGGACCCCCGTGGAGGGGTGGGAGGACGTGGATGATTCTCCCACCAGCACAGGAAAAGCCATGCAGCTGCTGGAGAACTGGATCTCCGTGGAGGGGTGGGAAGATGTGGACGGTTCCCCAACCAGCATAGGCTGGAGAAACCAAAGGTCGTTGCGGCCCTGTGGGCCGGGAAGTTCCTGCTCAGGCAGCCCGGATACAGGACTTGTCCCAGGAGGAAAGGCTTGCTGAGTCCTCCGTGGGAGCTAAGGGTGAGGTCAAGGTCGTCCCTCACCCTCAGGACAGCCCTGGTGAATGACTATGGAGTATGGGGAATTGCCTTCCATCGCTAATTTAGTGGGCCACTTGACTGTTTGGGAACGTACCACCAAGTAGTGCAACTGGGGGATATCTGCTTTTGTGTTTTCATTGGCCGCCATCGAGAATATGTAAGCACCTTGATTGTGAGTCGCTGTTGTTCCAGCAGGGTACCCTGAGAGGCCCAGAAAGTGGCAGTGCCCTGAGATGCCCTGGCTGTGCCCAGGAAGTCGGGCTGAGCCCAGAGAGAGTGGCAGTGCCCTGAGAGCCCTGGCTGAGTCCAGTAAGTCTGGCTGTACACGGGGAGACTAGTGGTACCCTAAGAAGCCCAGGAAGTCTGGCTGTGCCCAGAAGCACTGGTGGTGCCCTGAGAAACCCTGGTTGTGCCCAGAGAGTCTGGCTTTGTCCAGGATATTGCATTCACCTCCAGGCTCCTCACACAGGACCCCTCGCTGAAGACGCTTGTGTAGATTGTGAGGCGAGACCCTGTAGGGGTGGAGTGTGGGGACAGAGCCCCAGAAAGCAGTTTCCAGGCTCTCGGCCTCACATAGAAAGGTCCTGGCTCAGGTAGTAAATGGCCATCAACTGTGACTGGATGGCCATCAGCTGTGGCTAGTTGGCCGTCAGCTGTAACCTGTGAGCCATTGGCCACTAATATAACTGCTGTGGCTACGCTAATAGAAAAATGGGGGCTAGCAAGAAGATGGTGGCTGAGCTAACAAGAGCGGATTGCAGAGAGACGGATGCCACCAGAGAGAATATAGTGATATGACTCCCATACTTATGGCTCCGTGGGTGTTCCTTTTTGGCCTCACCATATCCTGCATTCTCATGTGGGGAGCAGGAGCAAAAACCCTGCAGGCCACCCCACACGATAACCATGCATGTGATTAAAATAATAGACTATAGTTCCTGAGATGTACACTACATCTCCATGGCTTATTTTTTTGGAACTGGAAGTTTCTACCTCTTATTCCCCTTCACCTTTTTCACCCATCCCCCCACAACCATCCCCTCTGGCAACCATCAGTTTGTTCTGAGTTTCTATGAGTCTGTTTTTGTTTTGTTTTGTTTGTTCATTTGTTTTGATTTTTTAGATTCCACATATAAGTTAAATCATATGGTATTTGTCTTTCTCTGACTTATTTTACTTAGTATAATACCTTTAAGGTCCACCCATGTTGTCACAAATGGAAAGATTTCATTGTTTCTTATTGCTCAGTAAAATTTCATTGTATACTATATATACCACATTTTCCTTTATTCATTCATCTACTGATAGAAACCCAGGGTGCTTCCATATCTTGGCTATAATCATGCTACAATGAACATAGGGGTGCTTAGTTTTTCGAATTAGTGTTTTCATTTTTATTGGATAAATACCCAGGAGTGGAATTGCTGGGTCATATGGTAGTTCTGTTTTTAATTTTTTGAGGAACCTCCATACTGTTTTCCATAACGACTGCACCAATTTACAATCCCATCAACAGTGCATGAGGATTCCCTTTTCTCCACAGCCTCGCCAGCACTTGTTACTATTTGTCTTGTTGATGATAGCCATTCTGACTGGGGTGAGGTGATATCTAATTGTGGTTTTGATTTGCATTTCCCTGATGATTAGTGATGCTGAGTACCTTTTCATATGTCTGTTGGCCATCTGTATGTCCTATTGGGAGAAAAATTAGTGTTGCAGGACTTTTCCAGTATATTCCCAATTCCTTTCTTATGAACCCTGATGACTGATCCCACGTCTTGAATTGTTGGGAGATTTTAGCTCTAATTTGAAGTCTATCTGGTTTCAGAAATTCATTTTTACATAGGAAATATCCCACTATGGTGTTGTTGGAGGATTAAATAAAACAATGTACGTAAATTACCAAAAGCGCGGGAGCGCTCCATGATTTATAATAATACCAGCTTTGTAAGAAATCCACGTGACCCTGACACCTCTTTTGGTGGTAGTTGGATCCAGGCAAAGAGTGAAGCAGTAGCAGCACTGTTTAATGGAAATTTCTGTGATGATGGAAGTGTCCTGTATTTACGCTGTCCAATTCAGTAGCCACTAGCCACATGTGGCTATTGAGCACTTGAAATGTGCCTAGTGTGACTAAGGAACCAAATTTTAAATTCTGTTTATTTTAAATTTATTAAATTCAAGTATAAATAGCCACATGTGACTGGTGGTTACCATACTGGACAATATAGCCTCTGGGCACTAAGTTGTACTTGCCAAAGTAGCTTCAAATTAGCTGTTCTTATCTTTCTTTGAAGTGCCATGTGCTCCTTGGGAATTCTGATGAAACCTACTGGACAAATTCTTGCAAATAATTTTCCCTTTATTTTTAAAAACAGCTTTATTGAGATATAATCCACATACCATATAATTCACCCTTTTAAAGTGTAAAATTCAATGTTGTTTAGTACATTCACAGTGTATGCAACCATTACCACAGTCAATTTGAAAATATTTTCACCACCTCAAGAAGAAACCTCATATTTGTTAGCTGTCATCCCCCTATCCCCTTAACCCTGTCCCTAGCTCTAAGCAATCACTAATCTACTTTGTCTTTAAAAATTTTGGTATTCTGGTTTTTCACATTGTTATGAATTGTGACCCCAAAAAGAAGTTATACCCCCACTACCTCAGAATATGAACTTATTTGGAAACAGGTTCATTGCAGATATAATTAGTTAAGAAGTCAAACTGGAGTATGTTTAAGGTGAGCCCTTAATATGATATGACTGGAGCCGTTATAAGAAGGAAAACTGGACATAGGGGGAAGCTGATGTAGAGACACAGGGAGAAAATGGTCATGTGACATTGGAGGCAGAGATTAAAGGGATGCAAGAAAAGGAATGCCAAGAATTGCTTATAAACACCAGAATCTAGAAGAGGTAAGGAATAATTTAATTCTACAGGTTTCAGAGGAAGTATGACCCTGCTGATACCATGATTTCACACTTCTACCTTCCCAAATTATGAGATCATACATTTCTGTTATTTTAAGCCACCGAGTTGGGGTACTTTGTTATAGAAGTACTGGAAAATTAATACACATCTGAATCAAATCATATAGTATATGGTTTTTTTGTGACTGGCTTCTCTCACTTATCATGTTTTCAAGGTCCATACATTAGCATGCATCAGTACTTCATTTCTTTGTATGGCCAAATAATATTCCATTGTATGGATAAACCACATTTGTTTACACATTTGTTCATTAATGAACATTTTATTTTTATTCAATTTTTTGTGACTATGAATAATGCTGCTGTAAGTATTTGTGCATAGGTTTCTGTGTGGACATAGGATTTCATTTTCTCTTGGGTATACATCTAAGCGTGGCAATGCTGGGTCATACAGCAACTCTATGTTTAATCATTTGAGGAACTGCCAGACTGGTTTCCAAAGTGGCGGGACAATTTTACACACCAACCAGTAGTATATGAGGATTCTGTTTCTCCACATCCTTGCCAACACTTCTTATCTTACTTTTTGGTTCTAACCATCCTAGTGGCTATAAAGTGATATCTTGTAAATTTGATTTCCATTTCTCCAATGAATAATGACATTGACTATCTTTTCATGTGCTTATTGGTCATTTGTATATCTTCTTTAGAGAAATGTCCATTCAGATCTTTTGCCCATGTTTAATTGGGTTACTTGCAGATTTATTCTTTTTTTTTAATTTATTTTTTAAATTTATTGGGGTGACAATTGTTAGTAAAATTACATAGATTTCAGGTGTACAATTCTGTATTACATCATCTATAAATCCCATTGTGTGTTCACCACACAGAGTCAGTTCTCCTTCCATCACCATATATTTGATCGCCCTTACACTCTTCTCCCACCCCCCACCCCCCTTACTCTCTGGTAACCACTAAACTCTGTCTATGAGTTTCTGTTTCTCATTTGTTTGTCTTGTTCTTTTGCTGTTTTTGGTTTATAGACCACATATCAGTGAAATCACATGGTTCTCTGCTTTTTCTGTCTGACTTATTTCGCTCAGCATTACACTCTCAAGATGCCTCCATGTTGTCACAAATGTTCCTATATCATCTTTTCTTACCGCCGAATAGTGTTCCATTGTGTATATATACCACAACTTCTTTATCCTTTCATCTATCGAAGGACAGTTTAGTTGTTTCCATGTCTTGGCCACCGTAAACAAAGCTGCAATGAACATTGGAGCACATATATCTTTACATGTAAATGTTTTCAGATTTTTTGGGTAGATGCCCAGGAGAGGAATTGCTGGGTCATATGGTAATTCTATTTTTAATTTTTTGAGGAACCTCCACACTGCCTTCCATAGCGGCTGCACCAGTCTGCATTCCCGCCAACAGTGTATGAGGGTTCCTTTTTCTCCACAGCCTCTCCAACATTTGTTATTGTTTGTCTTGTTGATGATAGCCATTCTGACTGGGGTGAGGTGATATCTCATTGTGGTTTTGATTTGCATTTCTCTGATGATTAGTGATGTTGAGCATTTTTTCATATGTCTATTTGCCATTTGTATGTCCTCTTTGGAGAAATGTCTCTTCAAGTCCTCTGCCCATTTTTCAATTGGGTTGTTTGTTTTTTTGTTGTTGAGTTGCATGAGTTCCTTGTATATTCTGAATATTAGCCCCTTATCAGAGGCACTATTTGCAAAAATCTTCTCCCATTCACTTGGTGGCCTCTTTATTTTGTCAATGGTTTCTTTTGCTGTGCAGAAGCTTTTAAGTTTCATATAGTCCCATTCGTTTATTTTAGCTTTTACTACCCTTGCCTTTGGAGTCAAATTCATGAAATGCGCTTTGAACCCAAAGTCAATAAGTTTAGGCCCTATGTTTTCTTCTATGCAGTATATTGTGTCAGGTCTTATGCTTAAATTAGCTATGGACAGATCATCCAAACAGAAAATAAATAACGAAATAGCAGCCCTAAATATCACATTAGATGAAATGTTCATAACTGACATATATAGAGCGCTTCATCCTAAAACATCAGACTATACATTCTTTTCTAGTGTACATGGAACATTCTGAAGGATAGACCGTATTTTGGGACATAAAATCAGCCTCAGCAAATTTAAGAAGATTGAAATCCACCAAGCATATTCTCTGATCACAAGGCTTGGAAATTGGATATCAACTGCAAAAAGAAAGCAAGAAAAAACACACATACATGTAGATTAAACAACATACTATTAAAGAATTACTGGGTCAAAGAAGAAATTAGAGGAGAGATCAAAAGATACATGGAAACAAATGACAGTGAAAATACATCCTACCAAAATTTTTGGGATGCAGCGAAAGCAGTTTTAAGAAGGAAATTTATATCGTTACAGGCCTATCTCAAGAAACAAGAAAAATCCCAAATAAATAACCTCATGTTACACCTGAAAGAACTACAAAAAGAAGAAGAAGCGAAACCCAAAGTCAGGAGAAGAAAAGAAATACCAAAAATCAGAGCAGAACTAAATGAAATAGAGAAGAAAAAGACAATAGGAAAAAATTAATGTGACGAAGAGCTGGTTCTATGAAAAGATTAACAAAATTGACAAACCCTTGTCTAGACTCACTAAGATAAAAAGAGAGAAGACACTAATTAACAAAATCAGAAATGAAAAAGGGGAAGTTATCACGGACACCACAGAAATACAAAGGATCATCCAAAAATGCTATGAAGGACTATATGCCACCAAATTCAATAACCTAGAAAAAATGGACAATTTCTTAGAAACATATAGCCTTCCAAGGCTGAACCATGAAGAACTGCAAAATCTAAACAGACCTATCACCAGTAATGAAATTGAATCAGTCATCCAAAACCTTCACAAAAGCAAATGTCCAGGACCAGATGGCTTCACTAGTGAATTCTATCAAACTTTTAAAGAGGATCTAATACCAATCCTGCTCAAACTCTTCCATAAAATTGAAGAAGAGACAGTACTCCCTAACTCATTTTATGAGACCAACATTACTCTGATACTAAAACCTGGTAAAGACAACACAAAAAAAAGAAAACTACAGACTAATATCTCTGATGAATATAGAAGCAAAAATCCTAACCAAAATTCTAGCAAATCAAATACAACAATGCATTAAAAAGACTATTCATCACGACCAAGTGGTGTTCATCCCCAGGGCACAAGGATATTTCAACATCCGCAAATCCATCAATGTGATACATCACATAAACAAAATAAAGGACAAAAATCATATGATTATATCAATTGATGCAGAAAAAGCATTGAAAAGATACAACATCCATTTATGATTAAAACACTTAATAAAATAGATATAGAAGGAAAATACCTTAACGTAATGAAGGCCATATATGACAAGCCCTCAGCTAATCTCAAAAGTAATGATGAAAAACTGAAGCCCTTTGCTCTACGTTCAGGAACTCGATAGGGCTGTTCCCTATCACCTCTGCTTTTCAACATAGTGTTGGAAGTCCTTGCCAGAGCAGTCAGGCAAGAGAAAGAAATGAAAGGCATCCAAATTGGGAATGAAGAAGTTAAATTGTCACTCTTTGCAGATGACATGATGCTATATGTAGAAAACCCTAAAGACCTTACCAGAAAGCTGTTAGAAACAATCAACGAATACAGTAAAGTTGCTGGCTACAAAATCTACGTACAAAAGTCCATTGGATTCCTATATACTAACATTGAAATCTCAGAAAAAGAAATACAGAAACAACTCCTTTTGCAATTGCTGAAAAAAGAATTAAATGCCTAGGGATAAACTTAACCAAAGATGTGAGAACCAATATGCTCAAAAGTGTAAGACATTTTTGAAAGAAATTGAAGAAGACACAAAGAAATTGAAAGACATTCCGTGCTCATGGATTGGAAGAATCAACATAGTTATAATTGCCTTATTACCCAAAGCAATATACAGATTAATGCAATCCCATCAAAATCCCCATGGCATTTTTAAAGAAATAGAACAAAAAATCATCTGATTTGTTTGGAACCACAAAAGACCCCGAATAGCCAAAGCAATCTTAAGAGAAAAGAACAGGGCTGGCCAGAGGCTCAGGCTGTTAGAGCTCCGTGCTTTTAACTCCAAAGGCTGCCGGTTCGATTTCCACATGGGCCAGTGGGCTCTCAACCACAAGGTTTCCAGTTGAATTCCTTGAGTCCCGCAAGGGATGGTGGTTCTGCCCCCTGCAACTAAGATTGAACAGGGCACCTTGAGCTGAGCTGCCTCCCAGATGGCTCAGTTGTTGGTTGGAGCGCGGGCTCTCAACCACAAGGTTGCCAGTTCGATTCCTCGAGTCCCGCAAGGGATGATGGGCAGCGCCCCCTGCAACTAAAATTGAACATGGCACCTTGAGCTCAGCTGCTGCTGAGCTCCCGGATGGCTCAGTTGGTTGGAGTGTGTCCTCTCAACCACAAGTTTGCCGGTTGGACTCCTGCAAGGGATGGTGGGCTGTGCCCCTGCAACTAGCAACAGCAACTGGACCTGGAACTGAGCTATGCCCTCCACAACTAAGACTGAAAAAACAACAACTTGAAGATGAACAACACCCTCCACCACTAAGATTGAAAAGACAACAACTTGACTTGGAAAAAAGAAGTCCTGGAGGTACACACTGTTCCCCAATAAAGTCCTGTTGCCCTTCCCCAATAAAAATCTGAAAAGAAAAAAAAAAGTGAAGCTAATTTTCAAAAAAAAAAAATAGAAAAGAACAATACTGGAGGTATCACACTCCCTGACTTTATCTTGTACTACAGGGCTACAAAATCAAAACAGCATGGCATTGGCAGAAAAACTGACACATAGACCAATGGAATAGAATTGAGAACCCAGAAATAAAACCACATAAATATGGACAGACAATTTTTGACAAAGAAGCTAAAAACATACAATGGAGGAAAGACAGCTCTTTAATAAATGGTGCTGGCAGAATTGGAAAGCCACGTGCAAAAGAATGAAATTGGACTGCTATCTGCCACCATGTTCCAAAATTAATTCAAAATGGATCGAAGACTTAAGCATAAGACCTGACACAATAAACTGCGTAGAATAAAACATAGGTACTAAACTTATGGACCTTGGGTTCAAACAACTTTTTATGAATTTGACTCCGAAGGCAATGGAAGTAAAAGCTAAAATAAACGACTGGGACTATATGAAACTTAAAAGCTTCTGCAGAGCAAAAGAAACCATCGACAAAATAAAGAGGCAACCAACTGAATGGGAGAAGATTTTTGCAAACAGTGCCTCCGATAAGGGGCTAATATCCAGATTATATAAGGAATTCATGCAACTCATCAACAGAAAAACAAACAACCCAATTGAAAAATGGGCAGAGGACCTAAAGTGACATTTCTCCAAAGAGGACAAACAAATGGCAAATAGACATATGAAAAAATGCTCGACATCACTAATCATCAGAGAAATGCAAATCAAAACCACAATGAGGTGTCCACTCACCCCAGTCAGAATGGCTATCATCAACAAGACAAATAGTAACAAGTCTTGGAGAGGCTGTGGATAAAAATGAACCGTCATCCACTGTTGGTGGGAATGCAGCCGGATGCAGCCGTTATGGAAGGCAGTGTGGAGGTTTCTCAAAAAATTACGAATAGAATTACCGTATGAGCCAGAAATCCCTCTCCTGGGTATCTACCCAAAAAAATCTGAAAACATTTATAGATAGAGACACGTGGGCTCCAATGTTCATTGCAGCTGGTTTACAGTGGCCAAGATATGAAACAACCAAAATGTCTTTCGATAGATGAATGGATAAAGAAGTTGTGATTTATATACACAATGGAATACTATTCGTCAGTAAGGAAAGATGGTATAGGAACATTTGTGACAACATGGATGGATCTTGAGAGTATAATGCTAAGCGAAATAAGTCCAACTGAAAAAGCAGAGAACCATGATTTCACTGATATGTGGTATGTAAACCAAAAACAACAAAAGAACAAGACAAACAAGTGAGAAAGAAAAACTCATAGACACAGACAATAGTTTAGTGGTTCCTAAAGTGTAAGGGGCTTGGGGGTTGGGAGATTAGGTTAAGGGGGATCAAATATATGGTGATGGAAAGAGAACTGACTCTGGATGGTGAACACACAATGGGATTTATAGATGATGTAATACAGAATTGTACACCTGAAAACTATGTAATTTTACTAACAATTGTCACCCCAATAAATTAAAAAAGAAAAAAGAAACTGTGCGCAACACCTATGTCCCCTAAACCAAAAAAGCAAAAGAAAATGTTTCATTTTAATTAGCGATAAGTAAAAATATAAATGTAAATATTTTTCTCTTACAAATGCATGGACCTCCTGAATTATATTTATGGACTTTGGGGATTCCATAGACCCCAGGTTCAGAACCCCTGCTCCAAATGTTCCCTGATATTGGGAGACAGGATACAAAATCCTAAGGAAACTTATCCTGTTCTATGTTCAACAAAACACAAGTAACGCAAAACTAAGAAGGCTTAGATTATTGCAACATCTAAATGTCTTTCTTCACAGTTTCCTTAATCTCCATTCCTTCTTCTTCTTGACAGCTAAAACCATTATCTGTTTTTTTATCCTTTTTTTCAATCTTGTTTTTCCTGCTTCATATCCAACCCATCTTCATTCTCTGAATGATTCGAAATATTTCTGTTACAATTCTCCCTCATTCTTGTTACCATGGCCACCTTACACAATCCCTCTTCAGACCTCTTCACTGACTCCAAAATTGCTTGTTCTCAAGAACAGAACCTTATTATTCTTATCTGAACAGTTCACTGTCACATCACATTGCTTCCATCTCTCCTTTCTTCTCCTCCCACAAGAGTTGGCTCAGGATGTGACATGTGCAATCCAGGACTGTAAGCTGAAAGCAGTCAAAATCCTCTGATTTTTTCTAATGAAAAGGCCTAACGCTAAGATCCAAGAAGAAGCTGTTCTGTCATAGACTCAAGTAGATGACACTTTAGACAAATTCACACTACCCTTCTCCTTTGTTAGTTTGGGATGTCACTGTTATTTGGAAGACTACTATCCTGATCTTCTGTTAAACCTTCGTTAATCTATTTAAATAGCTTCTTTCCTCCCCCTTTTCAAACGCTGCCTAAAACTATCCCCGAGTTTTTAAAGTATTTCCTTAACTTTCTTTCACTTGTGGAGAAAGCCAATGATTGATTCATAAACCATATGTTAACACTTGTCCACAGAACATTTTTCTAGTACATCCTTGTGCAACAGGCAATTTTCAACTTGAAGGATCCTACCCTGGTTCCTTTCGTAAAGTTGCAAAGTAAATAAAAGTCTGTATATATGTAGTGCATGCTAAGGCCATTTGATTACACATTCATCTCTCAAACCCACATTTTCTCTCTTCAGCTAGACTCTGTAGCAATACTACCAGAGAACTATCTTTAAATAGAAAAGATAATATGCATAAGTAAGTGATGGAAGAAAAGAACAATGAGAAATTATGTTTATCTCTGAACAGGTGAGGTTATCCTTTATTTCTTTTAGTAAATCCTTCTACAAGCAAAGTGTGGCCATTGGGGAAAACAGCACAACAGAACCATTTCTGTACCTGGATAGATGGCCAATTGTAATACTGCTGTTTATCAACTGGTTATACAAATTCTCTACAACGATGACTCTGTACAGAAAGGCACTTTTCTCCTTATCTGTATATGTCCTAGCCTCTTTCTATAATAAAAATACCTGATCATGTGCTGTCTGCACTATGTTCAGAAAAGGAAGAGAATTCAACTGAACTGTAGATAGGTTCTTGAGTGCTCATTTGTCCTGGCATCAAGTAGAAATTTGCACTCTATTACTACTACTCTGCTCTTGGCTTTTTAAAAATATTTCCCACTCACCCCCCAAACATCACACACACACACACACACACACACACACACACACACACACACACCCCTAGCCTCCCAAATCAGAAACAAATCCTGAGTTCCATGTTGTGTACATAATACTTCCCATATTCCTCTTCCAGTATCTGCACACTAGGGTAGCAATAGCAGCATTAGCAATAGCTTGTTTATGGTGGCCAAGACATGGAAACAACCAAAATGTCCTTCGTTAGATGAATGGATGAAGAAGTTGTGGTATATATACACAATGGAATACTATTCGGCGGTAAGAAAAGATGATATAGGAACATTTGTGACAACATGGATGGATCTTGAGACTATAATGCTGAGCGAAATAAGTCAGACAGAAAAAGCAGAGAACCATGTGATTTCACTGATATGTGGTATATAAACCAAAAGCAACAAAAGAAGACAAACAAATGAGAAACAGAAACTCATAGACACAGACAATGGTTTGGTGGTTGCCAGAGGGTAAGGGGGGTGGGGGGTGGGAGATGAGGGTAAGGGGGATCGAATATATGGTGATGGAAGGAGAACTGACTCTGGGTGATGAACACACAATGGGATTTATAGATGATGTAATACAGAATTGTACACCTGAAATCTATGTAATTTTACTAACAATTGTCACCCCAATAAATTTAATTAAAAAAAAAAAGATTTTTGAATTAGAGTTTTGGATTTCTCCGGATAGATACCTAGGAGTGGAATGGCTGGATCATAAGGTAGTTCCATTTTCAGATTTTTGAGATACCTCCACACTGTTTTCCACAGTGGCTGCACCAATCTGCATTCCCACCAACAGTGCACCAGCGTTCCCTTTTCTCCACATCCTCCTCAGCACTTGTTGTTTGTTGATTTATTGATGATAGCCATTTTGACTGCAGTGAGGTGGTATTTCATTGTGGTTTTTATTTGCGTTTCTCTGATGGTTAGTGAGGTTGAGCATTTCTTCATATGTCTGTTTGCCATCTGTATGTCCTTTTCAGAAAAATGTCTCTTCATGTCCTCTGCCCATTTTTTAATTGGGTTGTTTGCTTTTTTGGAGTTGAGTTGAGTGTGTTTTTTATAAATTTGTGATATTAACCCCTTATCAGATATATCATTGGCAAATATCTTTTCCCATTCAGTACTATCTCTTTTTGTTTTATTGATGGTTTCCTTTGCTGTGAAAAAATTTTTTTAGTTTGATGTAATCCCACATGTTAATTTTTTCTCTTACCTTCCTCGCGCGAGGGGTTATATTAGTAAAAATCTTACTTCGGGTAATGTTTGTGAAGTTTCTTCCTATATATTCTTCTAGGTTTTATGGTTTCAGATCTTACATTTAAGTCTTTAAGCCATTTTGAATTTATTTTTGTATGTGGTGTAAGGAGGTGGTCCAGCTTCATTTTTCTGCATGTGTCTGTCCAGGTTTCCCAGCACCATTTATTGAATAGACTCTTTACCCCACCATAAATGCTTTCTTCCATTGTCATAGGTTAAATGGCCATATAGGCATGGATTTATTTCTGGGTTCTCTGTTCTGTTCCATTGACCTATGTGTCTGTTTTTATGCCAGTACCATGCTGTTTTGATTACTGTAGCCTTGTGGTATAATTTGAAGTCAGGTATCGTTATGCCTCCCACTTTGTTCTTATTTCTGAAGATTGCTGAGGCTATCCGGGGTCTTTTATGGTCCCATATAAATTTTAGGATTATATGTTCTATTTCTGTGAAAAACGTCGTTGGTAATTTGATACAAATTGTGTTGAATATGTTTATTGCCTTAGGCAGTATGGACATTTTAACGATATTGATTCTTCCTATCCATGAACATGATATGTGTTTCCATCTATTTGTATCTTCTTTCATTTCTTTCTTCAGCGTCTTATAATTTTCTGAGTACAGATCTTTTACTTCTTTGGTTAAATTTATTCCCAGGTATTTTATAGTCTTTGCAGCAATTGTAAATGGGATTGTTTTCTAAATTTCTCCTTCTGATGTTTTATTATTGGTATATACAAATGCAACTGATTTCTGAATATTAATTTTGTATCCTGCGACTTTACTAAATTCATCTATCAGCTCTAATAGTTTCTTGGTGGAGTCTTTAGTGTTCTCTATATATAGTATCATGTCATCTGCATATAATGACAATTTTACTTCCTCCTTACCGATTTGGATGCCTTTTATTTCTTTTTGTTGTCTGATTGCTGTGGCTAGAACTTCCAGCATTATGTTGAATAGAAGTGGAGAAAGTGGGCAACCTTGCCTTTTCCTGATCTTAAGGGTAATGATTTTAGCTTTTCCCCATTGAGGATGATGTTAGCTGTGGGTTTATCATATATGGCCTTTATTATGTTGAGATATGATCCCTCTATTCCCACTTTCTTAAGGGTTTTTGTCATAAATTGCTGCTGGATTTTATCAAATGCTTTTTCTGCATCTATTGATATGATCATGTGATTTTCATTTTTCATTTTGTTAATGTGGTGTATCACATTAATTGATTTTCGGATGTTGAACCACCCTTGCATACCAGGGATGAATCCCACTTGATCATGGTGTATGATCTTTTTAATGTATTGCTGAATTCTGTTCGCTAATATTTTGTTGAGGATTTTTGCATCTATGTTCATTAGAGATATCGGCCAGTAGTTTTCTTTTTTTATGGTGTCTTTGTTTGATTTTGGGATCAGGGTGATAGTGGCTTCGTAAAAAGTGTTTGGGAGCCTTCCCTCCTGGATTTTTTAGAAGAGCTTGAGGAAAATAGGTGATAATTCTTTTTTGAATGTTTTGTAAAATTCACCTGTAAAGCCATCTGGTCCAAGGCTTTTGTTTGTTGGGAGATTGTTGATTACTGATTCAATTTCCCTGGTGGTAATCAGTCTATTCATGTTTTCTGTTTCTTCTTGAGTTAGCCTTGGAAGGCTGTACACCTCTAGAAAATTGTCCATTTCTTCCAGGTTGTCAAATTTGTTGGCATACAGTTGCTCATAGTAATTTCTTAAAATGTTTTGTATTTCTGTGGTATCTGTTGTCACTTCTCCTCTTTCATTTCTGATTTTATTAATTTTGGTCCTCTCTCTCTCTCTCTTTTTTAATGAGTGTGGCTAAACTTTTGTCAATTTTGTTTATCTTCTGTAAGAACCAACTCTTGGATTCATTGATCTTTTGTCCTGTTTTTCTGGTTTCTATTTCATTTATTTCCACTCTGATTTTTAGTATCTCCTTCCTTGTACTCCCTTGGACTTATTTTGCTGTTCTTTTTCCAGATCACTTAAGTGTGAAGATAAACTGCTGATTAGTGATGTTTCTTGTTTCTTTAGGTAGGCCTGCAATGCTATGAATTTCCCCCTTAAGACTGCTTTCGCGACATCTCATAGATTTTGGATCGTCGTGTTTTCATTTTTGTTTGTCTCGCGATATTTTTTTATTTCTTCTTTGATCTCCTGGTTGACCCATTCATTATTTAGTAACATGTTATTCAGCCTCCATGAATTGGTGTGTCTTCCAGTTTTTTTCCTGTAGTTCATTTCTAATTTCATAGCAGTGTGGTCAGAGAGGACAATTGATATTATTTCAATTTTCTTAAATTTATCAAGACTTGTTTTGTGGCCTAACATATGGTCTATCTTGGAAAATGTTCCATGTGCGCTTGAGAAGAACGTGTATTCTGCAGCTTTGGGGTGAAATGCTCTGAAAATATCGATTAAATCCAAGTGGTCCAATGTGTCATTTAAGGCCGTTGTTTCCATATTGATTTTCTGTCTGGAAGACTTGTCCCTTGTTGTCAGAGGTGTGTCGAAGTCCCCTAGTATGATAGTGTTAATGTTGATCTCTGTCTTTATGTCAGTCAATATCTGTTTTATATATTTAGCTGCTCCTATGTTGGGTGCATAGATGTTTACTATGGTCATGTACTCTTGTCGGATCGATCCCTTTATTATTATATAGTGCCCATCTTTGTCTTTTAATATGTTCTTCGTTTTAAAGTCTATTTTGTCAGATGTAAGTATTGCAACTCCAGCTTTTTTCTCATTTCCATTTGCATGAAATGTCTTACTCCAACCTTTCACTTTCAGCCTGTGTGTGTCTTTTGATCTGAAGTGAGTCTCTTGTATACAGCATATACAAGGGTCTTGCTTTCTTATCTACTCAGCCACCCCATGTCTCTTGATTGGAGCATTTAATCCGTTTACATTTAAAGTGATTATTGATAGGTACATAGTTATTTCCATTTTAAAATCTGTAGTTAGATTGTTTTCATCTTTCTTCTATTTACAGAAGTCCTTTTAGTATTTCTTGCAATGCTGGCTTGGTGGTAATAAATTCCTTTAGCTTATTCTTTTCTGGGAAGCTCTTTATCTCTCCATCAACTTTAAATGATAGGCTTGCTAGATAAAGCAATCTAGGTTATAGGCCTTTGTTTTCCATCACTTTGAGTATCTCCTGCCACTCCCTCCTGGCCTTCAATGTTTCTGTAGAAAAGTCATTTGATAGTCTTATGGGAGTTCCCTTATATGTAACCTTCTGTCTTTCTCTTGCTGCTTTTAGGTTCTCTCTCTGTCTTTAACCTTTGCCATTTTGACTGTAATGTGTCTTGGTGTGGGCCTGTTTGGGTGTATCCTGGTTGGAACTCTCTGCACTTCCGGGGCTTGTATATTGGTTTCCTTCATCAGGTTAGGGGAGTTTTCAGACATTATTACTTTAAATATATTCTCAATCCCTTGCTTCCTCTCTTCAGCTGGTATTCCTCTGATGCGCATGTTGCTGGGCTTGATGTTATCCCAGAGGTCTCTTAAACCATCTTCATTGTTTTCCATTCTTTTTTCTTTCTGTTGTTCTGTTTGGGTGATCTCTGCTAACTTGTCTTCTAAGTCTCCGATTCGATCCTCTGCTTCATCTAACCTGCTGTTAATTCCTTCAAGTGAGTCCTTTATTTCAGTGATAGTGTTCTTTGGTTCTAACTGGTTGTTCATTATGATTTCTCTATCCTTCTTTATGTCATCACCAAACTCCTTAAACATTCTTATCATCAGTGTTCTGAACTCTGTCTCTGATTGGTTACCTCTGTTTCATTTGGTTCCACTTCTGGAGGTTTCCTCTGTTCTTTTATTTGGGACATGTTTCTTTGCTTCCCCATTCTGGCTGACTCTCTGTGTTTGCTTCAATGTATTAGATAGATCCTCTAGAGTTCTTAGTTCTTGCTGGGTTATCTTATGTAGTATGTGTCCTTTATATTTGACTTGCACTACTTCATTCTCCTCCTCTGCGTGTGCTCCAAAGTTGACTCTTGTGTTTTGTTGTTGTGTATATTGTCCTGTTAAAGAAGATCTTTATTTGCTTTTTGCTTGTGAGTAGGTGGGATTAACTCCTAGGCTGACTAGTTGTGAGACTTGGCTCTGCCCACCGCAGGGTGTTCTGCTGAGTGAGGGTTGACCACTTAAAGGTGGTTTGGTCTCTATGGGCTCTTGTGCCTGTAGAGAATTCCCTCTGGGTGTGTCACTTGTAGGTCAAACCCAGTAGTACTCTGGTTTGGCCTGGAGTTGGCCTCTGGCTATGTTGAATCTTGTGCCTCTTTAGCTGGGCCCTGGTAGGGCAATTTCAGAACAAAGCAAATCACCAAGCACAACAACAACAGCAAGAACAACAACAAATAAAAAATGAAATACATTCACATGTAAAAACAATCGACAACCCACACTCAACACAGGCAAAGGTATCAAAGATATAAGGACAAAACAAAACAAAAAACAAAAAAGAAAAAAGAAAACAAACAGAAAAGCAGCGCCAGTCTTGGCTTAAGCCCACCAAGTAATCTCCAGGTTGTCCTCTGCTGTACCCAAGAGTCCTTTGTGTATTGTGCAGGCAGAGCCGGTCATCTGGTGCCCAGAGTGACGTTAGGACTGCAGATTTAGATGCGTGGGGCTGAAGGGTCTGGGTGATAGTTTCTACAAAGTCAGTGCAGTTTCTGCCCTTGCCTGCACCAATGTGCACTGAGAGAAGCACCACCAGCCCTGTGTCCAGTTCTCCTGAGTCTTAGGGCACTTCTTCCGTGTGTGTGTGTGTGTGTGTGTGTGTGTGTGTGTGTGTGTGTGTGGCGGGCAGGAGATTTCTTAGCTGCTGAAAGCCCAGAGCTGCATCTGCCGCCTACTGCTGATCCCTGGGTGTGCCTCCACAGTTGTAATTTCCCTGCCCTAGGCAGGCCAGAAAGGGTGGGGGCTGGGGATGGAGGGGGTCTTCTCTCTCCCTGCCCAGCCGTGTCACAGTCTTCCCGCAGGCCAGAAAAGGTGGTGGCTGGGGGTGGAGGGGTCTCTTCTCTCCTAGCCCAGCAAACATCACACTCTTTCCAGCCTCTTCCCTGGGTCAGAGCTGCACACCAGTCTTTCCAGAGCCTGAGCACTAAGTGTCCTCTGCAATCTGACACTGCTCCTAAATTCAGGGGCCAGTTCAAGTCTCTGGAAGGGCAGGAGTAGGATTGAAAGAGCAGGGGAAGGGGCCCAGGTATGGAGTTTGTGTCCTTTTTCCGGCCTAGGGCCCAACTGGAGGTCTCACTGAGGTTATTGCCTCAAATGCTGGATATGCTGTCCCCTCGGCTGGAGAGATCAGCTGTGGGATGCAGGGAAAGGGCCCACTTCCTGGCTTTTGTGTTCTCTGTTCCATCCTGGGATTCCCTGCATCTCTGCAGCTGCGCATGCTGGCGTGTTTCCACCGCCGCAGATGCGGGCTGCGTCTCCACTCTGCTCCCTTCCCTCTTCCCCTGCTCACCCAATTTGCCCACCTTCAAGTAATCCTTGCACGAGTCTCTTATCTCTTCTGCATTATGAGCAGAGTGTCCATTGATATATTATAGATGTCCCGTTTGTGATAAAGTCCGGAGGAGAACTCAAAAAGTGCGCCCCGCTGCTGCCATTCCTATGACGTCACTCCTCTAATGTATTCTTTATTTCAGTTATTGTATTTTTTTTTTATTTCTGACTGGTTCTTTTATGTTTTCTATCTCCACTTTTATGTTTCCTATCTCTCTGTTGAAGTTCTCCCTGAGAACATTGAGCATCCTTATAAACAGTGTTTTGAAATGTACATTTGGTAGATTGCTTGTTTCCATTTTATTTAGTTCTTTTTCTGGAGCTTTGTTCTGTTCCTTAATTTGGGATATGTTTCTTTGTCTCCCCATTTTGGCTGCCTCCCCGTGTTTGTTTCTATGTATTAGGTAGAGTGGCTGTGTCTCCCAGTCTTGGTAGAGTGACCTTATATAGTAGGAATCCTGTGGAGCCCAGTGGCACAGTCTTCCTGGTCACCTGAGTCGGGTGTCCCAGGTGTTTCCCTTTGGTGGGTTGTGTGTTCCCTCCTGTTGTAGTTGAGCCTTGGTTGCTGTTTGCAATGGGAGGGATTGGCCCTCAGGCTGATTGGTTGTGAGGAGTGGTCATGACTACAGTGGAGAAGCTGTTGTGCAGGGGCTGACCCTATGGGACAGGATTCACTTTAGCAGGTCTCTGGTGCCTTCTCTGTGTGCACTTTGGTGTTTTTTGTTTGTCTGTCTTTCTGTCCGTCTATTTGTTTTTAGGTGTTTGAATGGTGCTCTGGTGTGTTCTACAGCTTGCCACCATGTATGTTGGTTCTGGGGCCTTTTGGGAGGGGCTCTGTTGCAGGCCAAAGTCACCTACTGCATGTGCGCTGCCTGGGGCCACTTGGTATGAGCTACAAAGTGATATGCAGATGGTTGCCATTTGTGTTGAGTTTGGAGGTGCCTGGGAGAGGCTAAGCTGTGAACCAAGGCTGACTGCTACTAATGCTGGACTTGGGGCTGCTTAGCAAGAACTATGGGGCATGCCAAGGCCAGATGCTGGTTTGGAGTTTGTGAACCTTTGCGAGATTTTATGAAGGTCCACAGCATGAGCAGAGATAGGCCATTTGTATGGAAAAGACACTGGAATAGCTTGGGTGAGCCCACATATTCAGTGTGGGAAGGTCTCAGGAAATCCTCAGGGTGATACAAATCACGTTATGTTAGCTAGATTGATAGACTCTCAGATATGGTGACCACCTGCCACTGCACGCTGGGTGCAGGGATGGCTTAACAAAGGAACTATGGCTTCTGCCAGCACTTATGTCTGGAAGAAAGCTGCCCCTCCAGCCCTTGCCCTGCAGCCAGACAATTCAGTTCCTCCCCATATGTCCCTGATGCCTTTCAAAGTGTTGCTGCAGTACTGGAGATCAGAGTAAGTGAGTCTGTCAGCAAGTGAGTTTGTGTACAGGCCCTTTAAAAGGCTCTCCTGGGACTCTAGCCACTGTCTTTCTCATTCAGCCACAATCTCCACTGGTTTTCACAGCCAGAATTTATGGGGACTTCTCTTCCCAGCACTGGAAACATGGTGTGGGGATGAGACCCCCTCACTCCTTAGGGGGGACCTCCTCAGCTGAGACATCCCTCCCAATTTTTAACCACCACATGTGGGTGTGGGAGCAGCCCATTCCATGCCTCCGCCCCTCCTACCAGTCTCAGCTGGCTTCTTCTGTGTGTCCTTACTTTATAGTACTTCTGTTTAGCTAGACTTCAGGCAATTCTCAGTGATGGTTTTTCTGTAGTTTAGTTGTAATTTTGAGGTTGTCATGAGAGGAAGCAAGCACGGTGTTTTTCTACTCTGCCATATTGACCAGAAGTCTCTCTAGAAATTCAAGTATATTGGCATTTCATAAGTTTTATGTTTTACACCAAACCACCAAATTCACAGTTTTAGATATTCAGTGTTGATCAGAGTACAATCTTTTATTTAGACAACTGTCCTGGGGTAATGGAAACAACATGTGAAAAAATGAATTTATAAATTTACTATTATTTTCTTATTTTGGGCATTGCACTTAGTTCAGTCCTTGGCCTTTAAAACACTTAAGTATTGGAAGAATTTGGCTCTAGATAGCATACATTTGTTCCTCACAGTTTTACATAACAAAATGTTGACTTACATTCATATTATTATGACATCATGAACACCCCATTTTGCACCCTATTTTCCAGAATGTTATTTTCTTCATCTAAACATTTCCTCTGAGCTCTAGAGTTTACCTACCTTTCCAGGAGGTTGAAATCTGACAACTTTCCGCTTACAGAAAAAAGAGAAGGATGTTTAATCATCTTTAAGAATTAAGCACATCATATTTTTAATGGCACTAATAAAGTCAGTAAAATTGTATAATCTAATTGTCTCTTACCCTAAAGAAACATCCCTAGCACTCTTTTTACACATCTACCATTACCTAGGTAATTTAGGGAAAAAACTTTGGCTTTTATATGAATTACTTTGGATTGTTATATGGTTGTTTTCAGCCTGTATTGTCCAGATTGATATATTGTGGGTCCATGAAAGAAAAGCAGGCTGCTTTCAAATAGATGTGGGAGTGGGATTTTATGCATTAGGTGTGTGCCATTCGTCATGCTGCCTTTGATGTTTACAAAGAAGACCTTTTGTGGAAAACATGGAAGGTATGACACATAGAGAATTTAGGAATATTTATACCCAAATCTAAATTAAAATAATGGGATACAGATTATAGGTTTTGATGAAGAAGTACACAGACCAAATATTTTAGTGATCCTTGCTTCTCTCCTTTGTTGGTTACTTTCTGGAACCATATTAGATACCTTTGCAACAGACATTATGCAAAATGTTTGTCAGGAATGGAAATTGAAAGCAAGTGGGTTTAAAAAATGATTAAAATGTGATGATCAGATTATTACTGATATTTGGGCTCTTGGATTCCCCAAGATAGAAATTGAGAGGAAACCTCTCAAAAATTTCCAGAGAAATTTTATTAAGCTTATGCTTGAGCATAAGGGAGGCAGCCCAAAGGAAGGGAAGGTCCACTGAACTGATTCAGAAGCTGGAATTGTTTGGCTGCTTTTATAAGCTGGGGGACAAAGCAGGTTTGTGTGAAAAGGTGAGCTCTTTGAAGGTGGTGGGGTTTCTGAAAGTCGCTGGCTTTCTTTACAAGTTACATTGCCTGGTAACCATGTTAGTGCATATGCTGTGGGGCAAAGATGTAGGACTGCTTATTATTGTCACACCAGGAAGGTCGTCTAGTGGTCAAACCTTGATCAACTATACATGCAGAACAGTGGATTCAACATCTGTATTGAAGTAAATGGTTAGACGGGAGATAATAATCAGCTATTTCTGCATTTTTGTGTAAAGAGTGATGGGGTTGTGGCATTCTTGTGGCCAGTTTATCCGGAGTTCCTCCTGGCCATCTGGCATTTCTTTGGCCCTGGTCCCATGTCCCTATGCTGTCTCAAGATGGCCCATATCCATTGAGCTTATACCATCTTGGTATGGAGAGACTTTAAGTGATTGGTCAAGTAACCATGAAAAGTCCCACATTGGGGTTTAGTCAAGGGTCAAGTTATCTTGGATTTAGTTAAAGAAAAGCCATGAAGGTCTTTGGAAGGTTTAAAAAATTATAATACCTAAGTCAAACCAAAAAGAATACTTGTGTGAACAACAAAAGACTGTTGTTGTAATGCAAACAAAGAATTCACAAATGTTCTCTATGAGTTCTGAGCCTCTTGATCCTGAACTTGCAAGAATAATTTGGAGACGTAGGTCAAGACTGGTGTTCCCTCTTTGGACTGGGGTTTATGGGGCAAGTTTGAGCAGAATTCTCCTGGTTGCCTTGTTCTGGCTATGACAATTCCAGTTTGACTCTGTAACATTTTCCACACTCAGCCTGGAAACCATACAAAATATTAAGGAATTGTCCTGTCCTGCTAATTTGGCCCATGGTGACTGCTTCACAAAATGATAGCTTGAATTGAAGAGCAGACTGTATTTGCTGTATGCTTTCACATTGCTAACAATTCCATACTTGATAAACGATGGCTTCTGAAATGTAATTTTCAAATGCACATACATGTCTCAGTAATGTTTTCCAAAGAATGTTATGTGCAGTCAGCCAATGAATTATGAGTGACTTCAGCAATATATACAGTTGGTTGACACTAGCAACCATGATCAATATTGAAAGCAATAGTCAAACCTGGCCCTGGAGTATAGAAGTACTCCAATGAGTAGTTATTTGAAAAATACTTTTCATGACATGAAGAATGGCACTTTGAAGCCAAGCTAGAGGGTGAATTAGGTTGGAAAATGTAAAAACACTGCATCTGTCCAGGTGATCTTAGAGATTCTCAGCAGTAATTATAGCAATAAAAAATGCGTCTATCACTAGGGTCACAGGGTCTGCCAGTTAATTTGTATTTAAAATGAGTGACTCTGTTCATATTCATCCACATCTCTGAGGTAGGCTCTGAAGTCCTGCTGAATGGAAGCTTTACTATGGAGATCTATTAAGAAAAATCCCAGCAGCTACTTCTAATATTTACAAGAACATCAAGGTAGAAAAAGCAATAATAATAGGTATGGCCAACCTCATCATCTCTTTTTTTTTAATTTATTTTTTAAATTTATTGGGGTGACAATTGTTAGTAAAATTACATAGATTTCAGATGTACAATTCTGTATTACATCATCTATAAATCACATTGTGTGTTCACCACCCAGAATCAGTTCTCCTTCCATCACCATACATTTGATCCCCCTTACCCTCATCTCCCACCCGCCTCCCACTTACCCTCTGGTAACCACTAAACTATTGTCTGTGTCTATGAGTTTCTGTTTCTCATTTGTTTGTCTTGTTCTTTTGTTGTTTTTGGTTTATATACCACATATCATTGAAATCACATGGTTCTCTGCTTTTTCTCTTAGGAGGTAGGTACCCACACTCAATCTTGGGCATTGAGATAAGCTGATAGGCGAAGTGATGAAAAATGAAGATTTTTCAGAACTATGAAAAAGAAAAATACAATTTTAATAGCATAGTTTTAAAATTGTTTGTAGCTTTTCAACCTTAATTCAATTTGTAACTTGCTTACCAAATGTGGCCCTAAATTTTAGCTTTCAGAAGAAATTGAAGTTCTCTACTTTAACTTGTTTTAGGTTTACTTCCTGTGATGGTTAATTTTATGTGTCAACTTGATTGGGCCACGAATGCGCAGATATTTGGTTAAACAATATTCTTGGTTTTCTGTAAGGGTGTTTTTAGATGAAATTAATGTAAAATCAGTAAATTGAGTAAAACGGATGGGCCTGCCTAGTGTGAGTGACCTTCATCCACTCAGTTGAAGGCCTGAATAGAACAAAAAGGCTGACCCACCCTCGAGTAAAAGAGACCTAGTGCCCGCAGCTTTTAAACTGGAGCATTGGCTTTTTCCTGCCTTTGGACTCAAACTGAAACATCATCTCTTCCATGGTCTTGAACCTGTTGGACTCCAGAATGAAGTTATGTCTCCTGATTCTTCAGACTCAGACTGGACCTGCACCATTTGGAGGCTCTCAGCTTGCTGACTTACCTTATGGATCTTGGGACTTTTTACCCTCCATAATCACATAAGCCAAATCCTTACAATAAACCTCTTTATCTATCTATATCTATATCCATATCCACATCCATATCCATATCTATATATCTATGTCTATACCTGTCTATATCATCTATATCTAATCTCCTATTGGTTCTGCTTCTCTGGAGAATCCTGACTAATGCACTTTTCAAAGCCTTTTGAGCCATTCCAGTCCTCTTATTTTTCCCTTCAGTCCACAGAAAGAGGTGTCCTTTTTTCCAAGCCCAGGCTCTCCATTTAGATCCTATCTCTTTAACATCTCCAACCTCTTTCTCCATTGGCTCTTTTCCATATGGCTGCAATCATACATCGTCTTTTTTTATCTAAACAAAAACCATTGCTTAAGCCTTCTTCCCCACACTCCACCCACATGCCACCATATTTTTGCTCCCACCCTGTGCCCCTCTTTTTCATTGCTAAATTTACAAGAAGTTATGGGTATCTGTGCCTTCAACGCTTCACTGTCCATGCAATACTTAATACTCTGTAAGCTTCTGTCCCCATTAAACAAAAGTGTTTTTTTCCTGAAGTTCTAATCACCAACTTACCAATCTGGATTCTGGGAACAGAGGTGAGGTTGGAGTAGACTATCACATGGAAAGTGAGGCTTGGAGACAGTAATGTGTTATTCTCTTGAGAAAGTTGGACAACAAGGAGAGGAGAAAGAGGGAATGAAGTCTAGTAGGGGACACCAAGTTGGATGAAGCTTGGTTGCTTCAATGAGAAAAACTTGACTAAGTCTACACAGGAACACAAGAGAGGATAATTGATAGGGCAAGAACCAGGAGGAGTTGAAAAGGGAGAGAAACATTTCAAAACAGTTTGGAAATGACTGTTTTATAAACACAGAGTGAACAAATTAATGGTACATGGAGTATCTATTACTACTTCTCCAACTGAATATCTGATCTTCCTAGCCCTGTCATCGTGGATACAAGGGAATCCTAGATTCTGCTGCAAGAATTGTGGGAGAATTTGAACAGCAATTTAATTTTTCCATAGAAATAATGCTCTAAGTCCTGTCTAGGTATGACTAAAAGAGGTTTATTACTCTCTTCAGCTATGTTACAGGTTTAAATAAGCTTTCATGATCTGCTCTGGAGATCAAAGTCCTACTTATGATATTGTTTCTATGGGGAAACTCTGTCTCTCTGGCTTACCTAAAAGTCATAGTATCAGGACTTGGAACTGCCTGTTAATAGCTGGGGGGCTGTCGACCTATTCAATTGACACCAATATAGGGGAGAAAAAAGTGGGAACTCATATAAAGAAATTGCTTTCAAAATCACTTACCCCCCAAAACAGCCTTATTGATTTGTGGAAACACCTCAATTTAACCCAAAAGTGGCATTACTCAGCTTGTTTGGCTTTCTTATTCACCATCTTTGGCTCCAAATGACTCTTAACTGTTCCCTGAAATCAATTTCACCCTCTCAGTAGAAATGCTTTTTGCCCCTGAGGAAATTCCAAACAATGGATCACAGGATCCAAAAGCACTATCAGAAAGGATTTCCAAAGATTATTTTGAACAATGGTAACCACCTAAGAGTAAGTTTATAAGCTCCAACAGTACCACTCTGAAGGTGTGTGAAATCATTTTGTTAAGTTCTGATATATTTGTTGGATTTTTTTGAAGCATAGACTATATTTTAGAGTGTTTACTAATAGTCTTTAAAAGGATTGATTTATTTTATGCCCAGGTAGATTTTTAAGTCTTAAAAGCCAGGTACTGTAGTTTCTTTGTAGTTTGATCTGTAGTCCTGTGTTGTGCTTTGCAAAGATTTGATGTTTAATGAATATTGTTGATTGATTATCAATATGATGTACAATTTCTTGAGTCCAGTATTTATGATCTAGGCATGCAGATAGTAATAAATCTCATTTGGGCTGTTTTGAATGGAACATAGTATGTGTAATAAAACAAACTTGCACAAAATTTGAAGGAACAGATAGAATGGATGATTGCATAGTGCCAAAATTAGCTTTTAACAGAAACCAAATGGAAGAAAATAAAGACCCTAGAAGATAGAAAGATCAACCTCATTTTTTGATCATAATAACAGAGCTACATACTGAAACAACTCAATCTGACAGTTTGTATATAACTTTCATTGTACAAGCTACTCCACCTTACTCCCCAACTCTCAAGCCTTCCCAGGCCATCCAAATTCTATCTTGTTGACTTGCTCCACATCTTGCATTTAATTAATCAGCTCTTACTTCATTTGTTTGCTAGAAATGTCTCCAGATCTCAAAAACAAGCTACTATCTTATTGTCAATTTCTGTAGTTTGTTTCTAAGTTGTCCTGAATATATCCCAAAGAATGACATTTCCCCAATTTATAAAAGTAGACCAAAATGCAGGTTAACAAAACTAGTACCCTAGTGAAACAATTCCACAGACTGATATTTTAATACCTATGCCATATTTCTTAAAACATGCAAATGAAATCTGACTTGTTATTGAAGAGATAGAATGAAAAATGATGATGTTGGCAAGAACAAGAGTACGAATATTCATGAAGAAGGACAAGCATATATTCCCTAAAATGTAGTGCTTTCCTTCCCAGGGGAGGCCATTTGGGCTCTTTGATTGCTAGTTAAAACCAATTAGCGCAAAATGGGATAGTACCTTATTGGGTTTCACCACAAAACTTCTCGTTTCATCCTTAATCTTATTATTTTCTCTTAAATGTTTTCTGTTAATAGTATAAATTGAAAGCAACAACAACTCATGTTTAAGTTGAGTACAGTCTAACAGGGCCCAAGCAAACACTCCTCATTAATATCTGTAATCATTGCCTTATCCCAGAAAGGCAGAGATGATAACAACTCAGACCTACTCATGCACACAAACTGTTCTCTTGGCCATTGGAACAGCCAGACAGCCAGATAACTGCTTACTCTTTGCCTATTCTACCAGCACCTAAGGTCCTGGAATCTCTCAAGTGGAATGGCAGTAGTGTCAGATGATGACTGTGGTTTCACACACATTTCCTCAAAGTGAGTCCCAATGATGCTGGAATGCAAGAAGCTTGCATTGCTTTACTCGTACACTGAATACAACCTATCTACACATTACAATCACTAATACAAAACTCCAAGTCCTTCAACTGGCTGTTTCCTCAATGTTTTGGTTCAAACTGCTTTCCCTTAACTGCTTTCTAGTGAGGTTGGTTCTCTACTTAGTCCAAATTTTCTTCTCAATAAAACATTTCCCCCCTGATTATTGTTCTACCAGTCATCTCTCACTTTTTCTTACATCTGAGCCACAGTCACTTCTTCAGATAGTCCTCATTGCTCTCAAAATTAATTGATTCTTCTGGAGAAGATAAAAAAAAAGACAGCATCCAATTAACCAAGCTTTAATCAGATGTAGCCACTGCCAAATTTGCATGTAATTGTGATATATTACAGAGTAGGGCAGCATTTCCAAAGAATATCATGCATATTATGGTGATAATGTGAGATGAGTTTAGGTAGTGAACTGATTTTTTTATGATAATAGTTATGTATTTTATTTTATGGGTATACACAAACACATACATACATATATATGGCTAGTGCCAGAAAACTAGATCACTCAGATTCTATTGCCTAGGATAACATTAAGGTTTCTAAAAAGGAGGGGAGCTAATTTTTTAATTAAGTAAATAATAGCACAGATGTTAACACATATACGGCAAAGTCATGAAAGTGGTACCCAAAAGACCAAAGTTTGGGAAACATTTCTGTTGTGAATAAGAACTCTCCCATGTTGATCAAATATATGGCGATAGAAGGAGAACTAACTCTGGGTGGTAAACACACAGTGGGATTTATAGATGATGTAACACAGAATTGTACACCTGAAATCTCTGTGACTTTACTAACAATTGTCACCCCAATAAACTTTAATTTTAAAAAAAGAACTCTCCCATGTTTAAGTGCTCCACTCTGAAATTATCAGCTTTGTGACTTTGGGGAAGTCTTCCTCATTGAGTCTCTGTTTTCTCATTCATGAAATGCGTTGACGATAGCACTTACATCACAGGGGTGAAAAACAAAAATGACGTCACCTTCCTTCCTGAAATAAATAGGTATGTCTAAATTAGGGCTTGAGCCTTAAAATTGATCTTTAAGATAATATGAAAGGAAAGCAAACTATAGTTATCAGACAAAACATAGCAACATCTAATAGCAGAGGCATCGAAGGAGGTGATCTGAGGAAGGATAACAGAGGCTTTGCTCAAACAATCTCCCAGAACATCGGAAGTATTTTTTGTTGTTGTTTGATATTAAAAGAATAGATTGGTTTGCACAACATACTCTCATCTGGAATGAGGGACTGTTCTTACAACAACCTTTGGATGACTCTGCTTTTAGCATATTGGTTTAGAAGTTATATGTTTCCATGTCTGTTTCTACCATCAGCTTGTGAGCATCTTTAGAACAGCAACGGTCTTTTCATCTTTGTATCTCAACACCTATAAGCATTTGGCCCAATGCAATGGCTGTTGAACTGAAAATAACAAGGCTGATTCTGCATTTTTTTTAATTAAATTTATTGGGGTGACAATTGTTAGTAAAATTACATAATTTCAGGTGTACAATTCTGTATTACATCATCTATAAATCCCATTGTGTGTTCATCACACAGAGTCAGTTCTCATTGCTTCACCGTATATTCGATCCGCCTTACCCACATCTCATACCCCCCACCCGCCGCCCCCCTTACACTCTGGCAACCACTAAACTATTGTCTGTGTCTATGAGTTTCTGTTTCTCATTTGTTTGTCTTGTTCTTTTGTTGTTTTTGGTTTATATACCACATATCAGTGAAATCACATGGTTCTCTGCTTTTTCTGTCTGACTTGTTTCGCTCAGCATTACTCTCTCAAGATCCATCCATGTTGTCACAAATGTTCCTATATCAACTTTTCTTACTGCCGAATAGTATTCCATTGTGTATATATACCACAACTTCTTTATCCATTCATCTATCGAAGGACATTTTGGTTGTTTCCATGTCTTGGCCACCATAAACAAAGCTGCAATGAACATTGGAGCACACGTGTCTTTATCTCTAAATGTTTTCAGATTTTTTGGGTAGATACCCAGGAGAGGGATTGCTGGGTCATATGGCAATTCTATTCGTAATTTTTTGAGGAACCTCCACACTGCCTTCCATAACGGCTGCACCAGACTGCATCCCCACCAACAGTGTATGAGGGTTCCTTTTTCTCCACAGCCTCTCCAACATTTGTTACTATTTGTCTTGTTGATGATAGCCATTCTGACTGGGGTGAGGTGATATCTCATTGTGGTTTTGATTTGCATTTCTCTGATGATTAGTGATGTTGAGCATTTTTTCATATGTCTATTTGCCATTTCTATGTCCTCTTTGGAGAAATGTCTCTCCAGGTCCTCTGCCCATTTTTCAATTGGGTTGTTTGTTTTTTTGTTGTTGAGTTGCATGAGTTCCTTGTATATTCTGGATACTAGCCCCTTGTCGGAGGCACTGTTTGCAAAAATCTTCTCCCATTCAGTTGGTGGCCTCTTTATTTTGTCTATGGTTTCTTTTGCTGTGCAGAAGCATTTAAGTTTCATATAGTCCCATTCGTTTATTTTAGCTTTTACTTCCATTGCCTTTGGAGTCAAGTTCATAAAATGCTCTTTGAACCCAAGGTCCATAAGTTTGGTACCTATGTTTTCTTCTACGCAGTTTATTGTGTCAGGTCTTATGCTTAAGTCTTTGATCCATTTTGAATTAACTTTGGTACATGGTGACAAATAGCAGTCCAGTTTCATTCTTTTGCACGTGGCTATCCAATTCTCCCAGCACCATTTATTGAAGAGGCTGTCTTTGCTCCATTGTATATTTTTAGCTTCTTTGTCAAAAAATATCTGTCCATATTTATGTGGTTTTATTTCTGGGTTCTCAATTCTATTCCATTGGTCTATGTGTCTGTTTTCCTGCCAATACCATGCTGTTTTGATTATTGTAGCCCTGTAGTACAAGCCAAAGTCAGGAAGTGTGATACCTCCATTATTGTTCTTTTTTCTTAAGATTGTTTTGGCTATTCGGGGTCTTTTGTGGTTCCAAACAAATCTGAAGATTTTTTGTTCTATTTCTTTAAAATATGCCATTGGGATTTTGATGGGGATTGCATTGAATCTGTATATTGCTTCGGGTAATATGGCCATTTTAACTATGTTAATTCTGCGAATCCATGAGCACGGAATGTCTTTCCATTTCTTTGTGTCTTCTTCAATTTCTTCAAAAATGTCTTATAGTTTTCAGCATATAGGTCTTTCACATCCTTGGTTAAGTTTATTCCTAGGTATTTTATTCTTTTTGCTGCAATTGCAAAATGAATTGTTTTTGTATTTCTTTTTCTGAGATTTCATTGTTAGTATATAGGAAGGCAATGGATTTTTGTGCATTGATTTTGTAGCCGGCAACTTTACTGTATTCGTTGATTGTTTCTAATAGCTTTTTGGTGGAGTCTTTAGGGTTTTCTATATATAGCATCATGTCATCTGCAAAGAGTGATAATTTAACTTCTTCATTCCCAATTTGGATGCCTTTTATTTCTTTCTCTTGCCTGATTGCTCTGGGAAGCACTTCCAACACTATGTTGAAAAGCAGAGGTGATAGGGGACATCCCTGTCGTGTTCCTGCACGTAGATCAAAGGGCTTAAGTTTTTCTCCATTAATTATGAGATTAGCCGAGGGCTTGTCATATATGGCCTTTATTATGTTAAGGTATTTTCCTTCTATATCCATTTTATTAAGTGTTTTAATCATAAATGGATGTTGTATCTTGTCAAACGCTTTTTCTGCATCAATTGATATAATCATATGATTTTTGTCCTTTATTTTGTTTATGTGATGTATCACATTGATGGATTTGCTTATGTTGAACCATCCTTGTGCCCCAGGGATAAACCCCACTTGGTCGTGATGAATAATCTTTTTAATGCATTGTTGTATTCGATTTGCTAGAATTTTGTTTAGGATTTTTGCATCGGTATTCATCAGAGATATTGGTCTGTAGTTTTCTTTTTTTGTGCTGTCCTTACCAGGTTTTGGTATCAGGGTAATGTTGGCCTCATAAAATGAGTTAGGGAGTACTGTCTCTTCTTCAATTTTTTGGAAGAGTTTCTGCAAGATTGGTATTAGATCCTCTTTGAAGGTTTGGTAGAATTCACTAGTGAAGCCATCTGGTCCCGGACTTTTGCTTTTGGGAAGGTTTTGGATGACTGATTCAATTTCGTTACTGGTGATCGGTCTGTTTAGATTTTCCAGTTCTTCATGGTTCAGCCTTGGAAGGCTATGTTTCTAAGAACTTGTCCATTTCTTCTAGGTTGTTGAATTTGGTGGCATATAGTCCTTAATAGTATTCTTTTTTTTTTTTTTTTATGAAATTTATTGGGGTGACAATTGTTAGTAAAATTACATAGATTTCAGGTGTACAATTCTGTATTACATCATCACCTGCTTCATAGTATTCTTGGATGATCCTTTGTATTTCTGTGGTGTCCGTGATAACTTCCCCTTTTACGTTTCTGATTTTGTTAATCAGTGTCTTCTCTCTTTTTATCTTAGTAAGTCTAGCCAAGGGTTTGTCAATTTTGTTAATCTTTTCAAAGAACCAGCTCTTTGTCACATTAATTTTTTTCTATTGTCTTTTTGTTCTCTATTTCATTTAGTTCTGCTCTAATTTTTGTTATTTCCTTTCTTCTGCTGACCTTGGGTTTTACTTGTTCTTCTTTTTCTAGTTCTTTAAGGTGTAACATGAGGTTATTTATTTGGGAGTTTTCTTGTTTCTTGAGATAGGCATGTAATGAGATAAATTTCCCTCTTAAAACTGCTTTCGCTGCATCCCAAAAATTTTGGTAGGATGTATTTTCATTGTCATTTGTTTCTATGTGTCTTTTGATCTCTCCTCTAAATTCTTCTTTGACCCAGTCCTTCTTTAAAAGTATGTTGTTTAATCTCCATGTATTTGTATTTTTCCCCGCTTTCTTTTTACAGTTGATATCCAATTTCAAAGCCTTGTGATCAGAGAATATGCATGGTATGATTTCAATCTTCTTAAATTTGTTGAGACTGATTTTATGTCCCAATATATGGTCTATCCTTGAGAATGTTCCATGTACACTAGAAAAGAATGTGTAGTCTGATGTTTTAGGATGAAGTGCTCTGTAAATGTCAATTATGTCCATTTCATCTAATGTGTCATTTAGGGCTACTATTTCATTATTTATTTTCTGTTTGGATGATCTATCCATAGCTGTCAGTGATGTATTTAAATCCCCTAGTATAATTGTGTTTTGGTCAATTTCTCCCTTTAGTTCTGTTAGTAGTTGCTTGGTGTATTTCGGTGCTCCCAGATTGGGGGCATAAATATTGATGACTGTTATGTCTTCTTGTTGTACAGTCCCCTTCACCATGATGAAATGTCCATGTTTGTCTCTTGTTATCTTTTTCACCTTGAAGTCTGTTTCATCTGATATCATTATGGCTACACCTGATTTTCTCTGGGCACCATTTGCTTGGAATGTCAATTTCCACCCTTTCACTTTGAGTCTATGCTTGTCCTTGTAGCTGAGATGTGTCTCCTGGAGACAGCATATGGTAGGGTTTACTTTTTTGATCCAATCTGCTACTCTGTGCCTTTTAATTGGTGATTTCAGTCCATTTACATTTAGGGTGATTATTGATACGTGAGGGTTTCCTGTCATTCTATCTTTAGTTTTCTGGTAAGGCTGTGTCTCCATTGTTTCTTTACCTTTTTGTTGTTGTCTATTATTTCTGTGTGGGGGTATTCTATGATGTTTACCTCTGTTTCTTCTTTTATTTCAGTATATATTTCAGTTTTAGATTTTTTTTGAGTGGTTACCCTTAAGTTTATGTAAAAGAAAGTTGGATAATTAGAGTATTCCATTTTCTTCAGCACGCTTACTTTCTCCATTCCCATATTCCGGTTCAGGCCTTTACTCTCCCCCTTTTTGAGTTTGGTTGCCACAAATTGTCCCTGTTGATGGTGGTCGAATAGCCTCCTTTAGTATTTCTTGTAGTGCAGGTCGTGTGTTAGAAAATTCCCTCAGCTTCTGTATGTCTGGAAAGGTCTTTTTTCCTCCTTCATATCTAAAGGATATCTTTGCTGGATATATTATTCTTGGCTCATGATTTGTCTCTTTCAATAGTTTGAATATTTGTTTCCACTCCCTCCTGGCTTGTAGAGTGTCTGCTGAAAAATCTAATGATAATCTAATGGGCTTTCCTTTGTAAGTTACTGTCTTCTTTTCCCTGGCTGCCTTGAGGATTCTTTCTTTGTCGTTGATTTTAGACAGCTTCAATACAATGTGCCTTGGAGAAGGCCTGTTGGGATTGAGGTAACTAGGTGTTCTATTTGCTTCTTGGATTCGAGGGTCCAGTTCTGTCCACAAATTTGGGAAGTTCTCATCGACAATTTGTTTGAATATATTCTCTGTTCCCTTCTCTCTTTCTTCTCCTTCTGGTATGCCCATTATTCTTATATTGCTCTTTCTGATGGAGTCAGAAAGTTCTTGTAGAGTTCTTTCATTTCTCTTAAGTCTCAAGTCTCTTTCTTCTTCTATCTGTGTCATTTCCAGGTTTCTATCTTCGATGTCACTGATTCTTTCCTCCATCTGGTCAACTCTACTACCTAAGCTGGTCATTTCATTCTTTTTTTTTTTTTGGTCATTTCATTCTTAATTTCTTCTATTGAGTTCTTAATCTCCAGAAATTCTATTTGGTTCTTTTTTAAGATTTCAATCTCTTTCGTAAAATGCTCACGCTGTTCTTTGATTGAGTTTCTGAGTTCATTTAACTGCCTATCTGTGTTTTCTTGTATCTCGTTGAGTTTTTTCAGAACTGGAATCTTGAATTCTCTGTCATTTACGTCACATACTTCTGTATCTTTAAGTGCCTTCTATGGAGATTTTTCACTTTCTTTCTGAGCTATCTTGTTGCCTTGGTTATTCATGGCGATTACTGGTTTACTACTATTTCTCTTCCTAGACATCTACAGGAGTGACTTCTGCAACAGGTTGATAGAAAGCGGTCTTTCTTTTGTTTTCCAGTACTTGTTGGTAGAATGTTTTATTATTTCTCCAACTGCAACTTATTTTCCTTCTCCCACACGGTAGTGCTATGTTTTCTCTGCACTATTCCAACTTCTCGCACAATGGGGGTATTCCCTGGGAGACGGGCTTCTCCTCTGTTAATAGTTCATCTAGGTCACAGGGCGCAGTGTCCCGGTGGGTATGCGGAGAGCTTTTGATGTTCCAAAGCTCTTCCAGCTCCAGATTCAGAGCCCGTATGTTTCAGCAGTTCTGTTTACTCCTGCAGGGATCCGCCCAGACAGGTGGGGTCAGGGGTGGGGTGAGTTGTGAGAGGTGGCTCAGAGCAATGGCGGCGACCACCACCACAGCCGGTCCTGCTTCCACAGTTCTCTCCCCTTTGCTGGAACTAATTGGGCTGTGAATTTGTGTCTGTGGCCCACAGTTCTCAAAACAGCAAATTTTCTGTTGTTTTGATCTGACTCTGCTACTGTTTCGCTTCTAGCACGGGGCAGGTGGGGGCGGGGCGAGCTCTGGGAGGGGAGAGAGGGGCCGGCTAGTCTCAGTGCCTAAGGCTCCGTTCTCTGCTCGGCAGTGCGGGCTTAAACCACCGTTTTCAGCCTTTTTTCCTCAGTCTTTTCTCCGAGGTCTCTGCCGTGAGCGTTGGGTTCAGCTATGTTATATGCTGTCCCCTCAGCCCTGTGGAGCCCTGGCGGAGCCCTAGCTGTCCGAGCTCTTCCCTCTCCCGCAGCTGTGGTAGTTCCGGGAAGCAGCGAGCTCGGCGCACTGAGCGAGGTCTGCGTCCTGCTCCCGCATGGCTCCGTCTCTGCGCACTTCTCCCTTTCCTCCTCTCTCCACTCGCGCAAATCTCCCACCTGTAGGTGATTTCAGTCGGTAGTGGGCCTCTTCGTCTTGCCTGTCTGCTGTGCAGGGAGTCCTTTGTGGAGTTTTTGTTGTTCGATTCTTTGTAAATTCTAGGGGAGCTTTACAGAGGCTCACCTCACTCCGCCATTTTTCCGGAAGTCTGATTCTGTATTTTTTAAATTTAAAACCCTTAAGACCCTGGTAACTTTATGATGAAATATATTATGTATTGACCTGAATATTAGTGAGAACACTTCTTGACTTTTAAATGGCCCCAGAGTACTATAAGTGTGCCTATGTTTGTGAAAGAGCCTGGATATAATGAAAATGGAAAGATTCTAGGCAAATTTAAGAACTGAAATGGTGAATATAATACAAAGGAAAACCACATTATTCCCTAAACAAAATAAGCACTTTGGGAAATGCCAGAAATCCTTGGGGAGAGAAGAAAAATCTCTACTACCCATACATGACAGACTCCTACAATTTACTTAATTGATAAGAGTAAATTATTATTATTTCCTCAATGAAGTCTGGTAATTATGTCAGGATGCCTGAAAACATTGTGTCTCCCCACAGTAACTGCTCAACTTTCCCTTAAGATTTAAGCAAATTAGTAAGAAGGAGAATATAATAATTATTATTGCTAACTAAACTTTGGGGAAAAATTGAGACTGCTGAAACATGGAACCACCTTTCTTTAATCTTTATTAATGAAAACAGAAGATCTTAGAAATACCCCTGATGATTACTTTGTAATAGATAAATTATAGAAAATACCATACTTTCCACTCATAATATCAAATAATAGGTAAACATATCTAAAGATTGAGGTGTTATTTTATAACATTTGGAGTTAGGAAACAAATCAATTACTCATACTCCATTAGTTTTCTAGCCTTTTGATATAATCTTAATAGGTTTCCTCTCTGCTCATAAGTGGACAATTTTAAGGGGTGAAAATAGCATATAAGACTCCCAAGACTCCTTTTAATATCAAGTATCATAAAACCTTAACCTAGTAATTATTGAGAGCTTTAACAAACACCAGCTAGTGATTGTGACTTTCTGGTGTGGCATAACTTAATTAAAACTATATTGAAACTTGGCTACAAGTTTATTTCACATGTAAAATTAACAACAAAAGGCCTATGATATGGTAAATAAGAAAAACAACTATTTAGATACACTTATTAAATTGTGGCCAAATCAAAAATTTAGAGATAAAGAGCTTAGCATTCAACTATCTGTTTAATATTTTCTTCTTTCACATATGAGCATTGACATATTTATTTAAAAGAGATATAATACATGAAAAAATTGGGAAACGCACCTATAAAAGAGTCATAAATAATAAGGACTTTCTGGTCATCCTAGGTATAAAATGTCACAAAACCCCTTAGATTTGATTCTGAATTTTATGCTATGGTATGTGCTAGACTATCTATGAACAAACAAACAAAAGCCCAAATTTGACACAACCTAATGACAGTCTTCTTAACTTAATGTGGTTGAGAAAACATCTTTTTGGCCTAAGTTATCACCTCTGACATTTTGAAAAGCCATAAAAGGAACAGAATGGGAATCAGTAAGCCTAGGTTCTAATCCTTAGCTGTATCTTTAACTTGTTTTACCCTGTCTCTTGACCTTTTGGAGACTTGTTTTTTCCATTAGTATACCAAAAACAACATCTGCTTCACAGGATGGGCTTGAAAATTAATGAGATGATGTTTGAGAAGTACTCAAATATCAGGTGTTCTGTTAATTCTAGGTATTGTTATTCAATATTAAAATTCATTACCCTTCTCAAAGCCACCTAACTAACCTGCTGCATCTGTGATCTGACCTCAGCACATAAGTGTAAAAAAGAAAATGTCAAAGTGGACGCATGTTCTTCTTGGTTTAACCAATTATCGTCAAGTTTCATTAGTAACTAGCCAGATTTTTCTTCTTGGAGTTTTTTATTCAGAATGTAGAACAAGTAGTGTTCATTAACACGTTGCGTACGGATCACAAGAATCTTCACGAGGGATTTAAACCCCACCGTACACAACGTGTTAAGAAGGGGGTGGGGGGCGGGGGGTGGGAGATGAAGGTAAGGGGGATCAAATATATGGTGATGGAAGGGGAACTGACTCTGGGTGATGAACACACAATGGGATTTATAGATGATGTAATACAGAATTGTACACCTGAAATCTATGTAATTTTACTAACAATTGTCACCCCAATAAATTTAATAAAATAAAAAAAAGAAAAAAAGAAAGAAAAAAAAAGAGTGCATGGCCACCATGGACGTGTATTTTGCAAATTGATTGTTCTTGAATATGGGTTCTTGCCAATACTAATGATAAAGGATTTCCACATATTATTTTAAGAAAGTCCACACTTGACCAGTTTTTTCTTTCCCCTCTGGAGAGCAAAAATGTGTATCTCCAATTAAAAAAAAAAGGGGGGGAAAAAAGCCTCTTGCAGTAACTAAGATATCATGAATGAGTAAATACGATAGGCTTGAAGTTGCCAATTAATGCAATAAAGAACATATAGATAATTTTCCTGGTAGTCTTGACCTGTACTTGACAGCTCCCTGGAGGAACATAATTTTTTATCTTAATAAACTAAAAACTTGAACCATGTGATTTCACTGATATGTGGTATATAAACCAAAAACAACAAAAGAACAAGACAAACAAATGAGAAACAGAAACTCATAGACACAGACAATAGTTTAGTGGTTGCCAGAGGGTAAGGGGGGTGGGTGGTGGGAGATGAGGGTAAGGGGGATCGAATATATGGTGATGGAAGGAGAACTGACTCTGGGTGATGAACACACAATGGGATTTATAGATGATGTAATACAGAATTGTACACCTGAAATCTATGTAATTTTACTAACAATTGTCACCCCAATAAATTTAATAAAATAAAAATTAAAAAAACAAACAAACAAAAAAAACTTATGCCCTGAAATAATGACAATGATAATAAGTGATTTTTAAGCAGGTGTTTTCCATATATGATCTCATTTGATATATGTTGGAAACATTTCTATGAGACAAATGTCACTAGCCTAGTTTTCAAAAATGAAAACCAAGGCTCAGGAAGGTTTGTTACCTTACCTACACTCATAGCTTTAGTAAGTGACAGATCTAATATTTAACCCAAATTATCTGATTACAAATTTGATGTATTTTCCATTATACTGTAATAGCGTGCTACTATATATAGGTATTCCAAGGTTTCTCCTCTATCACCAAAAAAAAAAAGAAAGTTCTTACAATGAATCTGTAGCTCTTCTGTTGAACCAGAATTCTATTCAAATGGCTTTTCACTGAGCATTTCTGTAGGATTACCTAGTTGGTTACCTAATCTGCTTTGCCCTTATGAGTCTGTCTTTGACTACCTTCTGCAGAGCTAGGAGAGTAGGACATTAAAGAATACAGCTTTCAAGACTGTTTCCTGTTACTGTGCATAAACAGCCTTCCATCAACTCAATCACATTGCTTTCTTTGTGATTATCCCTCTTCTCTATATATTTCTTTTTCTTCCACTGTTTTCACAAATCCTTTTGATCGTTTTTCCTCTAAGGCTCTGTCCCTAGCAAAGCTTCCACTTGAAGTGTAGCTATTTCCTATAAGAAATTCCAGGATATGAACAGTCATACCACCAAGTACCATATGCTATAGCTCCACCAAAAGACCTCTCACAAAAGACAGAGTGTTTTCTGTTCTAACAATGTCCCTCCTGCACAGGGAGCCGAACTACTACACATATTGTGTTGTGCTTTTTATTTTTTTTTTGAATTTAGCCCCTTAAAACACTTATCTTAACTTTGTCAATAGACTCTTGTTTCCTCTTTTTGGTGGGACAGGGGAAGAGTGTGAAGCAAGAAAATCCTTGTGGAAAATAGAGCAAAAAGTTAGCCAAGTAACTAAACTAAGGGAAAGTTGAGGGGGAAAGACTTTAAGAAAACATTCTTAGTATGGATGGTTAAGTAGCAACAGGGGATAAATGTAGGACACAGGTGGTCGGCATGTGTTTTGAGCAAAGGCAACATTGTCTGACAGACAGAAAAATTCCTTGAGACTATTGCTATTTGCTATATAGGCTCAGAGGGGTAGAGGAGAGGTTTTCCTCCAAGCAATTGTTTCTATTGTGTCAGGTTGCATTACACCAAGGAAGGCCTGCTAAAATTTTGTCTGGTGTGTAACAGGACTGTATTTTAATTGCATTGCCACACCAACCAATCCTTTCATGTCAGCAATCATAACTTAGTCCAGGGAAAAAAAGGACTGTCTGGCACAGTGCCTCCTGGCATACATAACCCACATCCTCCCTTATCTAAAATATAGTCTTTAATCTGACAAGGGAGCACCCTTGTGGATATCAGCTGCTGTATCATTCTAGCAGGTGTAGAAATTCTAAGTGACTCCATTTTTGCTATCTCAGGAGCTAGAGAAGAATTATTGCTCTCTTCACTTTGTTGTCCTGATGTGTCCTCCAGGGGTATAGCTTAAAAATCATCATTCAACAGATGGCTCTGGAAGAGATGAGTCCAATGGTTTGGCTGTTGACAAATCTCCCTAGGAAAATCTTTACTATTTATCACTATGGTAATGCCAAGGCTGCCCATCTGCCTCTGGACTCATATGACCCAGAGTCCGTTGACTAAATTAGACAGCAGAAACCCAACTTGGTTCAGTTCCTAACCTACTAGCAAAGATAGTCTTATGGAACAAATGGATGCTATGTAGGCACATAGTCATTCATTCGTTCATCGTATAGCAATTATTTGTTAAATGCATACCATCTGTTAGTATGTTCTTCTAGGTTCAAACAGAGTGGCATTATGGAATTTGAACTTTTAAGTCCTCATCTGAGTCTGAGTGGACACAGGCAGGGTAAGACTTGAGATATCATACTATTATTAGTAAATCAACATGCTTGCCTCATTACACTGAACATGAAATGACAAAGAACCAGTTAAAGAGCTAGCAAGTATTAACCAGTCTCTCAGAATAATCCACTTCAGTGCATTCTTAGTTGTCTGCATGATTCCTTCATCATGACTATTTGCTTGAGGGTGTTGAGGTGTGATGGTGACAGTCTGGAGAATGCTTCTGACCACAAATTTCTTACACTCAGCTGGGGAAGGTGTTCTGGCGAAAGTTGATGGACTGAGCACATGTATTTACTTCTTTTCCTTTCCATAGTCTCATAGAAATGATAGAAACCACATTTCTCAAAATAATTAAACCATCACAGGGCTAGAAAACAAAAAAGGCATGCAACAATAGCCCAGAAAGCTTGAGAAAATCCTTAAAGATAGAAAGCAGATGGGGTCTGACTCATGGAAGAAATAGAGGAGGGAAACTACAACCCAAAACTAGGGTAGAAAGACTGCTTTCTTCTAATAGAGCTCCAAGAAATGCCAAGGTCATTCTCAGGAAACAAGAGCATAACTGGGCCAGGGAGCAATTTATAGTGTAATTAAAGAAACGTGACTTCCGGTGAAAAAATGGCGACGTGAGGTGAGCCTATGTAAAGCTCCCCTGGAATTTACAACGAATCGAACAACAATAACTCCACAAAGGACTCCCTGCACAGCAGACAGGCAAGACGAAGAGGTCCACTACCGAAATCAACTACAAGTGGGAGATTCGCGCCATTGGGGGGAGGAGGAAAGGGAGAAGTGCAGAGATGGAGCCACACGGGCGCAGGACACAGACCTAGCTCAGTGCTCCAAGCTCGCTGCTTCCCGGAACTACAGCAGCTGTGGGAGTGGGAAGAACTCGGACTGCTACGGCTGAGGGGGCAGCATATAACATAGCTGAACCCAACGCTCACAGCAGAGACCTCGGAGAAAAGACTGAGGGAAAAAGGCTGAAAACGGTGGTTTAAGCCATCACTGCCGAGCAGAAAACGGAAGCCTTAGGCACTAAGACTAGCTGCCCCCTCCCTACCCTCCCAGAGCTCGCCCCACCCACACCTGTCCGGTGCTAGAAGCAGAACAGTAGCAGAGTCAGATCAAAAGAACAGAATATTTGCTGTTCTGAGAACTGTGGAATACAGATACAGATTCGCAGCCCAACTAGTTCCGGCAAAGGGGAGGGAGCTGTGGAAGCAGGACAGGCTGTGGTGGTGGTCGCTGCCATTGCTCTGGGCCACCTCTCACAACTCACCCCTCCCCTGGCCCCACCTATCTGGGTGGATCCCTGCAGGAGTAACAGAACTGCTGAAATATATGGGCTCAGAATCTGGAGCTGGAAGAGCCTTTGAACATCAAAAGCTCTCTGCATACACACACGGACATTGCGCCCTGTGACACAGATGAACTATTAATAGAGGAGAAGCCCATCTCCCAGGGAATCCCCCCATTGTGTGAGAAGCTGGAAGAGTGCAGAGAAAACATAGCACTACCGTGTGGGAGAAGAAAAATAAGCTGTAGTCGGAGTAAAAATAGAATGGCTATCATCAACAAGACAAATAATAACAAATGTTGGAGAGGCTGTGGAGAAAAAGGAACCCTCATACACTGTTGGTGGGAATGCAGACTGGTGCAGCCATCATGGAAGGCAGTGTGGAGGTTCCTCAAAGAATTACGAATAGAATTGCCATATGACCCAGCAATCCCTCTCCTGGGTATCTACCCAAAAAATCTGAACACATTTAGAGATAAAGACACGTGTGCTCCAATGTTCATTGCAGCTTTGTTTATGGTGGCCAAGACATGGAAACAACCAAAATGTCCTTCGATAGATGAATGGATAAAGAAGTTGTGGTATATATATACAATGGAATACTATTCAGTGGTAAGAAAAGATGATATAGGAACATTTGTGACAACATGGATGGATCTTGAGAGAGTAATGCTGAGCGAAACAAGTCAGACAGAAAAAGCAGAGAACCATGTGATTTCACTGATATGTGGTATATAAACCAAAAGCAACAAAAGAACAAGACAAACAAATGAGAAACAGAAACTCATAGACACAGACAATAGTTTAGTGGTTGCCAGAGGGTAAGGGGGGTGGGGGGTGGGAGATGAGGGTAAGGGGGATCGAATATATGGTGATGGAAGGAGAACTGACTCTGGGTGATGAACACACAATGGGATTTATAGATGATGTAATACAGAATTGTACACCTGAAATCTATGTAATTTTACTAACAATTGTCACCCCAATAAATTTAATTTTTAAAAAAAGAAATTAATCCCAAGAGAGAGTTCAGAATAGTACAAATAGTAAAGGAATACTCATGGAGCTACTTATGGGTCTTCTTAATTTCTATTACAATAGGGTTGCTTTGACAATTGTGCAGAATTCTTATAGATAGATAATATAGCTCTTGAGTTGCAAGAAAGTGGCAATGTCAGTGTGGTCTGATATTTGGGGATTAAACAGAAGTAGGAAGAAGTGACTGATGTTTACCTTGCCATTCTAGCACATATATAGAAGCCAATAATTTCTTAATTTAGAAAGTGTTCATACACTGATAAATAAAACTACTGGCGGACTTCCGGAAAAATGGCAGCGTGAGGTGAGCCTCTGTAAAGCTCCCCTGGAATTAACAAAGAATTGAACAACAAAAACTCCACAAAGGACTCCCTGCACAGCAGACAGGCAAGACGAAGAGGCCCACTACCGACTGAAATCACCTACAGGTGGGAGATTTGTGCGAGTGGAGGGAGGAAGAAAGGGAAAAGTGCAGAGACGGAGCCGCGCGGGCTCAGGACGCAAACCTGGCTCGGTGCACCGAACTCCCTGCTTCCCGAAAATACCGCAGCTGCGAGTGAGGGAAGAAGTCGGACTGCTAGGGCTCCGCCAGGGCTCCACAGGGCTGAGGGGACAGCACATAACACGGCTGAACCCAACGCTCACGGCAGAGACCTTGGAGAAAAGACTGAGGGAAAAAGGCTGAAAACGGTGGTTTAAGCCCGCACTGCCGAGCAGAGAACGGAGCCTTAGGCACTGAGACTAGCCGCCCCCTCCATCCCCTCCCAGAGCTCGCCCCGCCCCCACCTGCCCTGTGCTAGAAGCGAAACATTAGCAGTGTCTGATCAAAACAACAGAAAATTTGCTATTTTGAAAACTGTGGACCGCAGACACAAATTCAGCCCAACTAGTTCCGGCAAAGGGGAGAGAGCTGTGGAAGCAGGACCGGCTGTGGTGGTGGTCGCCGCCATTGCTCTGGGACACCTCTCACAACTCACCCCGCCCCTGACCCCACCTATCTGGGCGGATCCCTGCAGGAGTAATCAGAACTGCTGAAACATACGGGCTCTGAATCAGGAGCTGGAAGAGTTTTGGAACATCAAAAGCTCTCTGCATACCCACCGGGACACTGCGCCCTGTGACCTAGACGAACTATTAACAGAGGAGAAGCCCGTCTCCCAGGGAATCCCCCATTGTGTGAGAAGTTGGAATAGTGCAGAGAAAACATAGCACTACCGTGTGGCAGAAGAAAAATAAGTTGCAGTTGGAGAAATAATAAAACATTCTACCAAAGAGTACTGACAAACAAAAGAAAGACCGCTTTCTAGCAACCTGTTGCAGAAGTCACTCCTATAGATGTCTAGAAAGAGAAATAGTAAACCAGTAATCGCCATGAATAACCAAGGCAACAAGATAGCTCAGAAAGAAAGTGAAAAATCTCCAGAAGGTTTCTCAAAGAATTACGAATAGAATTGCCATATGACCCAGCAATCCCTCTTCTGGGTATCTACCCAAAAAATCTGAAAACATTTAGAGATAAAGACACGTGGGCTCCAATGTTCATTGGAGCTTTGTTTATGGTGGCCAAGACATGGAAACAACCAAAATGTCCTTCGATAGATGAATGGATAAAGAAGTTGTGGTATATACACACAATGGAATACTATTCGGCAGTAAGAAAAGATGATATAGGAACATTTGTGACAACATGGATGGATCTTGAGAGAGTAATGCTGAGCGAAATAAGTCAGACAGAAAAAGCAGAGAACCATGTGATTTCACTGATATGTGGTATATAAACCAAAAACAACAAAAGAACAAGACAAACAAATGAGAAACAGAAACTCATAGACACAGACAATAGTTTAGTGGTTGCCAGACGGTAATGGGGGCGGGGGGTGGGGGGTGGGAGATGAGGGTAAGGGGGATCGAATATATGGTGATGGAAGGAGAACTGACTCTGGGTGATGAACACACAATGGGATTTATAGATGATGGAATGCAGAATTGTACACCTGAAATCTATGTAATTTTACTAACAATTGTCACCCCAATAAATTTAATAAAATAAAAAAATAAAAAAATCTCCAGGGAAGGCACTTAAAGATACAGAAATATGTGACTTAAATGACAGAGAATTCAAGACTGCAGTTCTGCAAAAACTCAACGAGATATAAGAAAACACAGATAGGCAGTTAAATGAACTCAGAAAGTCAATCAAAGAACAGCATGAGCACTTTACGAAAGAGATTGAAATTTTAAAAAAGAACCAAAAAGAATTTCTGGAGATTAACAACTGAATAGAAGAAATTAAGAATGAAATAAGCAGCTTAGGTAGTAGAGTTGACCAGATGGAGGAAAGAATCAGTGACATCGAAGATAAAAACCTGGAAATGACACAGAAAGAAGAAGAAAGAGACTTGAGACTTAAAAGAAATGAAAGAACTCTACAAGAACTTTCTGACTCCATCAGAAAGAGCAATATAAGAATAATGGGAATACCAGAAGGAGAAGAAAGAGAGAAGGGAACAGAGAATATATTCAAACAAATTGTCAATGAGAACTTCCCAAATTTGTGGACAGAACTGGACCCTCGAATCCAAGAAGCAAATAGAACACCTAGTTACCTCAATCCCAACAGACCTTCTCCAAGGCACATTGTATTGAAGCTGTCTAAAATCAACGACAAAGAAAGAATCCTCAAGGCAGCCAGGGAAAAGAAGACGGTAACTTACAAAGGAAAGCCCATTAGATTATCATCAGATTTTTCAGCAGAAACTCTAAAAGCCAGGAGGGACTGGAACCAAATATTCAAACTATTGAAAGAGACAAATCATGAGCCAAGAATAATATATCCAGCAAAGATATCCTTTAGATATGAAGGAGGAATAAAGACCTTTCCAGACATACAGAAGCTGAGGGAATTTTCTAATACACGACCTGCACTACAAGAAATATTAAAGGAGGCTATTCGACCACCATCAACAGAGACAATTTGTGGCAACCAAAACTCAAAAAGGGGGAGAGTAAAGGCCTGAACCGCAATATGGGAATGGAGAAAGTAAGCGTGCTGAAGAAAATGGAATACTCTAATTATCCAACTTTCTTTTACATAAACTTAAGGGTAACCACTCAAAAAAAATCCAGAACTGAAATATATACCGAAATAAAAGAAGAAACAGAGGGAAACATCATAGAATACCACCACACAGAAATAATAGACAACAACAAAAAGGTAAAGAAACAATGGAGACACAGCCTTACCAGAAAACTAAAGATAGAATGACAGGAAATCCTCACATATCAATAATCTCCCTAAATGTAAATGGACTGAACTCACCATAAAAAGGCACAGAGTAGCAGATTGGATCAAAAAACTAAACCCAACCATATGCTGTCTCCAAGAGACATATCTCAGCTACAAGGACAAGCATAGATTCAAAGTGAAAGGGTGGAAAGTGACACTCCAAGCAAATGGTACCCAGAGAAAATCAGATGTAGCCATAATGATATCAGATGAAACAGACTTCAAGGTGAAAAAGATAACAAGAGACAAAGATGGACATTTCATAATGGTGAAGGGGACTGTACAACAAGAAGACATAACAGTCATCAATATTTATGCCCCCAATCAGGGAGCACCGAAATACACCAAGCAACTACTAACAGAACTAAAGGGAGAAATTGACCAAAACACAATTATACTAGGGGACTTAAATACACCATTGACAGCTATGGATAGATCATCCAAACAGAAAATAAATAACGAAATAGTAGCACTAATGACACATTAGATGAAATGGACATAATTGACATTTATAGAGCACTTCATCCTAAAACATCAGACTACACATTGTTTTCTAGTGCACATGGAACATTCTCAAGAATAGACCATATATTGGGACATAAAATCAGTCTCAACAAATTTAAGAAGATTGAAATCATACCATGCATATTCTCTGATCACAAGGCTTTGAAATTGGATATGAACTGTAAAAAGAAAGCGGGAAAACACACAAATACATGGAGATTAAACAACATACTTTTAAAGAAGGACTGGGTCAAAGAAGAATTTAGAGGAGAGATCAAAAGATACATAGAAACAAATGACAATGAAAATACATCCCACCAAAATTTTTGAAAGAAATTGAAGAAGACACAAAGAAATGGAAAGACATTCCGTGCTCATGGATTGGAAGAATAGCCAAAGCAATCTTAAGGAAAAATAACATTAATGGAGGTATCACACTTCCTGACTTTGGCTTGTACTACAGGGCTACAATCATCAAAACAGCATGGTATTGGCAGAAAAACAGACACATAGACCAATGGAATAGAATTGAGAACCCAGAAATAAAACCACATAAATATGGACAGACAGTTTTTGACAAAGAAGCTAAAAACATACAATGGAGCAAAGACAGCCTCTTCAATAAATGGTGCTGGGAGAATTGGATAGCCACGTGCAAAAGAATGAAACTGGACTGCTATTTGTCACCATGTACCAAAGTTAATTCAAAATGGATCAAAGACTTAAGCATAAGACCTGACACAATAAACTGCATAGAAGAAAACGTAGGTACTAAACTTATGGACCTTGGGCTCAAAGAGCATTTTATGAACTTGACTCCAAAGGCAATGGAAGTAAAAGCTAAAATAAACGAATGGGACTATATGAAACTTAAAAGCTTCTGCACAGCAAAAGAAACCATTGACAAAATAAAGAGGCCACCAACTGAATGGGAGAAGATTTTTGCAAACAGTGCCTCTGATAAGGGGCTAGTATCCAGAATATACAAGGTACTCATGCAACTCAACAAGAAAAAAACAAACAACCCAATTGAAAAATGGGCAGAGGACTTGAAGAGACATTTCTCCAAAGAGGACATACAAATGGCAAATAGACATATGAAAAAATGCTCAACATCACTAATCATCAGGTAAATGCAAATCAAAACCACAATGAGATATCACCTCACCCCAGTCAGAATGGCTATCATCAACAAGACAAATAGTAACAAATGTTGGAGAGGCTGTGGAGAAAAAGGAACCCTCATACACTGTTGGTGGGAATGCAGACTGGTGCAGCCGTCATGGAAGGCAGTGTGGAGGTTCCTCAAAGAATTACGAATAGAATTGCCATATGACCCAGCAATCCCTCTCCTGGGTATCTACCCAAAAAATCTGAAAACATTTAGAGATAAAGACACGTGTGCTCCAGTGTTCATTGCAGCTTTTTTTACGGTGGCCAAGACATGGAAACAACCAAAATGTCCTTCGATAGATGAATGGATAAAGAAGTTGTGGTATATATACACAATGGAATACTATTCGGCAGTAAGAAAAGATGATATAGGAACATTTGTGACAACATGGATGGATCTTGAAAGAGTAATGCTGAGCGAAAGAAGTCAGACAGAAAAAACACAGAACCATGTGATTTCACTGATATGTGGTATATAAACCAAAAACAACAAAAGAACAAGACAAACAAATGAGAAACAGAAACTCATAGACACAGACAATAGTTTAGTGGTTGCCAGAGGGTAAGGGGGGCGGGGGGTGGGGGGTGGGAGATGAGGGTAAGGGGGACCGAATATATGTTGATGGAAGGAGAACTGACTCTGTGTGATGAACACACAATGGGATTTATAGATGATGTAATACAGAATTGTTCACCTGAAATCTATGTAATTTTACTAACAATTGTCACCCCAATAAATTTAATTTAAAAAAAAAACAAAAAGAAAAAAATAACTACATACTTTTTTTTTTCTCAGTAAACAATGACGTGACTCAAAAACACAGCTTTTGTGGAAGAAAAACACAGTAAAGATTGCATTACCCCAGGGTGATTTATAGATGTTGCTATTTTATGGGAGAGGATTTCCCTGAATTTCCTCTTAGAGCATATGGGTGTGAGGGGATAAGGATGACGCCAGTTACCTAAAAAAGTAACACTGTAACAGTGAAGTTTTACCTTCCTGTTTCTTGTTTTGAATTAATTAATCAAGTCTTGAAATAATGCCCTCAGATATTATTGGAATGCATTATCACACCTGGAATCATCAGATGTAGAGTCTTTATAAAACACTGAAATATTCCAAAGAAGATAGCAATTTAATTCATGACAAGTATTTAATTCAAAAGAATCCTTAATGAGAATGTTTTTTTTTAATTTATTGGGGTGACAATTGTTAGTAAAGTTACATAGATTTCAGGTGTACAGTTTTGTATTACATCATCTATAAATCCCATTGTGTGTTCACCACCCAGAGTCAGTTCTCCTTCCATCACCATATATTCGATCCCCCTTACCCTCATCTCCCACCCCCCACCCCCCTTAGAGAATGTTTTTATGGGTATCTGCAGTAGTATCATCTTTTGATGCTTGATTCACCTAGGCAAGCACATTTTACTGAGACTTTCCCATTGGCAAGAATAGGAGTTGCTTGACTCCTAGAGCTAGCTGCAAGTGTGGTGGTTGGGGATAAGTGTCTTGTTCACAGTGCACTCATTGTCTCTGTACAGTCTCACAGGGCATGCATTTGTGACTGTTGCAATGACTTGATGAAATGCTCAATTTCTTGTTTTTGGAACACTTAGAGTAAAAGACATAGTAAATTGATACAATGACTAGAACTACACAGAGCAATGCTAGATTCTTTTTTAAAGTCCCCATGCCCACAGAGACTATCTTGAGTAATCTGTCTCACAGCTTACTCTACATAAAAATATTCTAATTTTATAAATGTTTTTGACACTACTGTGTGTGGGTATGGACCAATTCTTTCTCAAGAGGCCTCTGTACCACTCAGATGTTTCCCTGACAAAATATATAAAACCATAGTTTTCAAGCATTTGACAGAGGATATGCAGGTCTGGTACACTTAAGAAAGCAGAAGCACTCAAGTTGAGATCCACCTACTCCCTGATTTTCTACCTGTTGACAACTTCCAAAGTATAGTGCTGGGAAGTGTGTTCCAAGTAAAAAGTAGCAGTCTCATGGGTGAAGGAAAGAGAGAACAGAGTTACAGTTATTAAGTTGACTGAAATTTGTGGGATAGTTACTGGAAATGAGGGTGTTACAGAATCTGTGTTGAGCACCTCTCTGATCCTTGGCCAAGTCCTCAGCTGAACAGAGATTTCAGAACTCACATAGTGCTGAGGATATATTAAAGTTCTGACCATAGTGAAGAGACCTTGGTGAACACACCAAACATTCACTTGAAACCTAAGAAACACTGCACTTTAGAAGTAAGAACTACAAATTAGGAGTAAGGGCTTCATTTTAGGAATAGGGGAAAAATAGAAATAGTTCCCCCAAACAAAGCCTAAATTCAGGCCTTGACAGGATTAAAATGAATCTCTGATAATTTCGCTGCCTTCCAGAACAAAACTCAATAACCTTTGGAAGAAGATAACATCACCCAGAGTCTCTACAACGTATCATTGCCGATATCCAGTACACAATAAAAAAAAAACATCAAAAATAAAAAAATAAACATGTAAACAACCAGAAAAATATGAACCATAATATTAAAAACAAAAATATTTAAAAGGAGACCTATAAATCATCCAGCTACTGGAATTAATAGGGGGAAAAAGAGTTTGAAGTAGTTATTACAGGCATGCTTTAAAAGTTAGAGAAAATAGAAGAAAAGTGTAAATGTGAACGTTCAGCAGAGAAAAGGAAACTCCAAAAGTCTCAGAGGGAAATTGTGGAACAGACAAAAATGCAATGTCTAAAATAGAGAAATCATTGGAATGAAAGAAGACTGAAGATATCAAAAAGGGACTGGTGAACTCAAAGACAGGTCAGTAGAAATTAACCAAATCAAAGCAAAGAGACTACAACAACAACAACAACAAAAGAAATAAACCAGAACAGAACATCTGCAACTTCTAAGGCAATATCAAATGGTCTATCATCTCCAACATAATTGGAGTATCAGGAAGAAAGAATAGAGAATGAAGCATACAAAATATTTGAAGAGATAATGACCAAAGCTTTTTTTTGAAAATTGATAAATTATATAACCTGTAATTCAAAGAAGCTCAGTAAACCTCAAGTAGTACATAGAACACACTCAGGAAAATTTTAGTCAAATTCCGAAGACCAAACATAAATTTAGAAAAATCTTGAAAACATTCAGAGAAAGAAGTAGCATTTCATATAGGAGAGCAATGATGAGAATGATAACTGCTTTCTTATCAGGAACAATGAAGGCCAGAATAATGTAAAAACATCCTTTAAAAATGCAGGTGAAATAATGACATTTTTGGATAAACAAAGCTGTATGATTTCATCTCCCACAGACCTGCGCTATAAGAAAAACTGAAAAATTAAATTGGGAAATGTAACCAGATAGAATTCTAGTTTTGCAGGAAGAAATGAAAATAATTAGAAAGAGTAAATTGGTCAGTAAATATAAATAATCTTTTAAACATTTGATCTTACTTTATACATGTTATTAAATCTCTTTAAAGATTATTGGCTATTTAATGTAAACATAATGAAGGAATGTGTGATTTACAGCATATGTGAAAATAAAATACATGACAAGAACCCAATGGATGGGAGAGTAGTCACTGGAAATATACTGTTATAAAATTATTAAATAGTTCATGAAGTAATATAGTATATTTGGAGTGTGTAATATGATGTTAAAGATGTATTATAATCTCTAAAATCATCATTGAAAAATAACATAAAGAGGAATAACTAAATTATCAATGGGAAATACACTGAAATACTCAACAAATTTGATCAACCCAAAAAAGGTTAAGAGCATAGGAAAAGAAAAATAAAGAACAGATGAGACAAATAGAAATCAAACACTAAGATCATAGACTTCAATCTGAAATATCAATAATTATATTATGCACATAGACTAAACACCCTAATTAGAAAACAAGATTGTCAAACTGGATGATAAAGTCAGATCCCACCGTATATTTCTTACTTGGTACACACAATAAACATAAAAACACAAAAAAAGCTGAAAGTGAAAGGATGGAAAAAATATCCCATGCAAATCTTAAGCACAAAAAAAGGTGTTATGGATATATTAATATCAGACAAAATAGAATTCATGATGAATGCAAGTACTAGAAATAAAGTCGGACATCTCATAATGATAAAATGATTAATTATTCAAAAAGAGATAACAATTCTAAATGTTGCACCTAATGAAAAGTCCCCAAATATATGAAGCAAAAATTATCAGAAAATAGAGGAACGTATAGACCGATGTGAGGATTTAACGCCATTTTATCACTAATTGACAGAAGATGTAGAGAAAAAAACAGAAAGATTATGGAAGATTTAAACATCATCAGCCATTTGATCTAATTGACATCTATGGCTCATCAGATTAATTCATAGCAAAATACACATTTGGTAAAAAGCATTCTCCAATATAGGCCATATGAGATCAGACAATTAAGTTCAAGAACTTGTTGCAACGATGTTGCTAAACATTTTTGATATCAGAGGGATTATTCATTATGAATTTGCACCAATTAGGCAAACAATTAACCAAGTTTACTATTTGGAACTGCTGAAAAGGCTGCATGAAAAAGTTAGACTTTTCAGCAACAATTCATGGCTCTTGCATCACGACAATGCGCCAGCTCACACGGCACTGTCTGTGAGGGACTTTTTAGCCAGTTATCAAATAACTGTATTGGAGCACCTTCCCTACTCACCTGATCTGGCCCCCAGTGATTCCTTTCTTTACCCAAAGATAAAGGAAATATTGAAAGGGAGGCACTTTGATGACATTCAGGACATCAAGGGTAATATGATGAGAGCTCTGATGGTCATTCCAGAAAAAGAGTTCCAAAATTGCTTTGAAGGGTAGACTAGGCACTGGTGTCAGTGCATAGCTTCCCAAGGGGAGTACTTCAAATGTGATCATAGTGATATTCAGCAATGAGGTACGTAGCACTTTTTCTAGGATGAGTTCACAATCTTAATTGTCTGAACTCGTATGTTGGTCCATAAAACAAGTCCCATTACATTTCTAAAGATTGGCATTATACAGAGTATATTCTCCAGCCACCCAGGTGTTAAAATTATGTAACACACCACTAAAAGACTCATGGGTTAAAAAGAAATCACAAAGGAGATTAGACAATATATTTTTTAAATTTTTACTGGGGAATATTGGGGGACAGTGTGCTTCTCCTGGGCCCATCAGCTCCAAATATTTGTCCTTCAATCTAGTTGTGGAGGGTGCAGCTCAGCTCCAAGTCCAGTCACCATTTTCAATCTTTAGTTGCAGGGAGTACAGCCCACCATCCCATATGGGAATTGAACCAGCAAACTTGTTGAGAGCCTGCGTTCTAATCAACTGAGTCATCTGGCTGGCCCTCCGGAAGCTCAGCAGCAACTCTTTGTCTTCAATTCAGTTGTGGGGGGCGAAGCTCACTGGCCCATTTGGGAATCAAACCAGCAACCCTGTCTTTCAGAGCCTGCACTCTAACCAACTGAGCCATCCGGCCGCCCCTAGAAGATATTTTTTAATGAATGATAATAAAGCAACATATCAAATATTGTGTAGTGCAGCTGCAACACTGCTCAGAGGAAATTTATAACTTTTTAATTTCACAATAGAAAGAAGATGGAGAATCAGAGCTTTCTGTTTCCACCTCAAGGTGTCAAATAAACAAGAGCATAAGAAAAGAAATAATAAAAATAGAAGTGATATCAGTAAAATTAAAGTAGAAATTGGCAACAAATCCAGAAGCTGTTTTTTTGGAAATGTTAATAAAATGAATAAACACAGAGCAAAATTAGCAAGAAAAAAATAGAACACATAAATAATCAATATTAGAAATGCAACAGGAGATATCCCCCTAGATTATACAGGTGTTACAAAGATAATAAAGCGATATTATGAACAACTCTATCCCAATGCATTCAATGACACAGAAGAAATTAATAAATATTTGAAGCCAATTGCCAAAACCAATACAAAAAAAGTAGAAAAATCTATATTTGTTATGAAATTGAAATCATAATTAAACAACTGCCCACAAATAAAGCCCCAGGCCCAGATGGCTTCACTAGTGAATTTTATCAAGCATTTAAGGAAAAAATAACATCAATGCTATGCTAATTCATTCAAAAAATAAAAGAGGAGGAATATGACCCAGTTAATTTATGAAACTAGTATAAATTTGAGATGAAAATGTGACATAAACGAAACAGAACTTACAGACAAATATCACTCCTGAACATAGATACAAAAGTCCTTAACAAAATATTAGAAAGTCAAATAAATAGATTATGTCATAGAAATGGCAGCATGAGGTGAGCCTCTTGAAATCTCCTCTGGAATTTACAACAAATTGAATAGCTATAATTCTACAAAGGACTCCCTGCACAGCAGACAGGCAAGACTAAGAGCATCTCTTAGTCAATTGTGCATGCAATTGAAATCATCTAAAGGTGGGCAAATTGTGCGAGCGGGGGAGGAGGGAAGCAGGAAGTGTGGAGACAGGGGACGCACAAGGCCACAGGACTCAGACCAGTGCTTGAAGCTCAGAGCTCCCTGCATTCTGGAGTTACCAAAGTCGCGGGAGAGGGAAGAACTTGGACAGCTAGTGCTCCATTTATGGCCCACAGTCCCACCTGACAGATCAGCATATAACATGGCTGAACCCAACTTTCATGGCAGAGACCTCGGAGCAAAGACTGAGGGAAAGGGGTGAAAAAGGTGGTTTAAGCTTTCACTGCTGAGTAGAGGATGCAAGGCGTAGGAGCGGAGCCTAGTTGACCCCTTCCCAGCCACCCAGAGTTCACTCCACCCCCACCAGCCCAGGGCTAGAAGCAGAACCATAGCAGTGACACAACAAAAGAATAGAATATTTGCAATTCTGAGAACTGCAGCCTGCAGTCATGGGCTGGTGATCAAACTAGTTCCAGCGAAGGGGAGGGAGCCTTGGGTGCGCAAAGGCTGTGCTGGTGGTTGTTGGCATTGCTCAGAGCCACCTTTCACAACCCACCCCACCCATGACCCACCTATCTGGGCAGATCCCTCCAAGGGTAAACAGAGCCACTGAAACACACAGGCCCTGAAACTGGTGCAGAAAGAGCTTTGGAAATTTGAAGCTCTCCACATCCACCCACAGAGGCGGTGCCCTGAGACCCAGGCAAACTGCTCACAGAGGAGAAGCCCACCTTCAAGGGAACAACCCCCCCCCCCCCATTATGTGAGAAGCTGGAACAGTGCAGATAAAATATAACACTAGAGCATGAGAGAGAGAAATGGATGCAGTCAGAAAGAAAATGAAACATTCTACCAACACCTAATGAAAAACAAAAGAAAGACCTCTGCCTATCAACCTGTTGCAGAACCCACTCCTGTAGATGTCTAGGAAGAGAAACAATAATTTATTAATTGCCATGAATAAACAACGTAACAAGGCAGCTCAAAAAGAAAATGAAAAGTCTCCAGAAAATGAACTTAAAGACATGGAAATATGTGACTGAAATGAGAGAGAATTCAAGATTCCAGTTCTGAAAAAAACTCAACGAGATACAAGAAAACACAGACCGGCAGTTTAATGAACTCAGAAACACAATCAAAGAACAAAATGAACATTTTACCAAAGAGATTAAAATTTTAAAAAAGAACCAAATAGAATTTCTGGAGATTAAGAACTCAATAAAAGAAATGAAGAATGAAATGGCCAGCTTAGGTAATAGAGCTGACCAGATGGAGGAAAGAATCAGTGACATAGAAAGCAGAAATCTGGAAATGACACAGGTGGAAGAAGACAAAGACTTGAGAGTTAAAAGAAATGAAAGAACTCTACAAGAACTTTCTGACTCCATCAGAAAGAGCAACATAAGAATAATGGGAATACCAGAAGGAGAGGAAAGGGAGAAAGGAACAGAGAGCATATTCAAACAAATAGTTGACAGGAAAGTCCCAAAATTGTGGAACGAACTGGATCCTCGAATCCAAGAAGCAAATAGAACACTGAATTACCTCAATCCCAATAGGCCTTCTACAAGGCACATTGTATTGAAGCTGTCAAAAACTAATGACAAAGAAAGAATCCTCAAGACAGCCAGGGAAAAGAAGATGGTAACCTGCAAAGGAAAGCCATTAGATTACTTTCAGATTTTTCAGCAGAAACTCTACAAGCCAGGAGGGAGTGGAACCAAATATTCAAACTATTGAAAGAGAAATTCTGAGCCAAGAATAATATATCCACCAAAGACATCCTTTTGAAATAAAGGAGGAATTAAGACCTTGCCAGACATACAGAAGCTGAAGGAATTTTCTAATACACAACCTGCACTACAAGAAATACTTAGGGAGGCTATCTGACCTGAAATGAAAAAGCAAAAGAATACAAAACCAGGAATAGTATTATAAACAGACAGACAGAAGCAGGAAATGGAAAACCACACATCAAATAGGACACTATACACTTGAACATAACTTAAAGGGTGAAAAAGAAAAGAAAAACACTTAAAAAAAAGAGAGAGGAAAAAGACATCTGGCTACTTCAGTGCAGAAATCAACCCACAGCATAAATGGGGATAATTTGTGACAACAAAAACATAGAAGGGGAGAGAGTAAAGGTCTGAACTGGCACAAGGGAATGGAGAGAGGAAGCATGCTGCAGAAAATGGAACACTCTAGACATGAAATTTTCTTTTACATAAACATAATGGTAACCACTCAACAAAAACCACAAGTAAAACACATATCATAAAAAGAGAAGGAACAGAGGGGAAAAAAATCATAGAATACCACCACACGGAAATAATAGACAGCAACAAAACTGCAAAGAAACAATGAAGACACCATCCTACCATAAAACGAGTGATAGGATGACAGGAAATCCTCATATGTCAATAGTCACCCTAAATGTAAATGCACTGAACTCACCAATAAAAAGGCACAGAGTAGCAGATTGGATCAAAACACGGAACCCAACCATATGCTGCCTCCAAGAGACACATCTTAGCTACAAGGACAAATATAGACTCGAAAGGGTAGAAATTGACACTACAGGCAAATAGTATTCAGAGAAAAGCAGGTGTAGTCATACTGATATCAAATGAAACATACTTCAGGATAAAAAAGGTAACAAGAGACAAAGATGGATATTTCATAATGATAAAGGGGACTATACAACAAGAAGACATAACAGTCATCAGTATTTAAGGCCCCAATCAGGGAGCTCCAAAATATACAAAGTAACTAATAACAGAACTAAAGGGAGAACTTGACCAAAACACAATTATAGTAGGGTACCTAAATACATCACTGATAGCGCTAGATAGACCATCCAAACAGAAAATCAATAAAGAAATATCAGTTGTAAATGACACATTAGATGAAATGGACATAATTGATATATAGAGAGCAATTCATCCTAGAAGATCAGACTATACATTTTTTTCTAGTGTACATGCAACGTTCTCAAGTATAGACCATACATTGGGACATAAAAGTAGCCTCAGCAAATTTAAAAAGATTGAAATAATACCAAGCATATTCTTTGATCACAAGCTTTGAAATTGGATATCAACTGCAAAAAGAAAGCAGGAAAAACGACAAACATGTGTAGATTAAACAACATACTTTCAAGAACGACTGGGGTAAAGAAGAAATAAGAGAAGAGATCAAAAGAAACATAGAAACAAATGATAATGAAAATACATTGTACTAAAATTTTTGGGATGAAGAGAAAGCAGTTTTAAGAGGGAACTGTATTTCATTACAGGTCTATCTGAAGAAAGAAAATAAATGCCAGACAAACAACCTCCTGTTACACCTTGAAGAACTAGAAAAACAAGAGCCAATAAACCCAAAGTAAGGGGGGCTGGCCCGGTGGCTCAGGCGGTTAGAGCTCCATGCTCCTAACTCCGAAGGCTGCCGGTTCGATTCCCACATGGGCTAGTGGGTTCTCAACCACAAGGTTGCCGGTTCAACTCCTGCAAGGGATGGTGGGCTCTGCCCCCTGCAACTAGAAACGGCAACTAGAAATGGCAACTGGATCTGAAGCTGAGCTGCGCCCTCCACAACTAAGAGTGAAAGGACCACAACTTGACTTGGAAAAAAAGGCCTGGAAGTACACACTGTTCCCCAATAGAAGTCCTGTTCCCCTGCCCCAATAAAATCTGTAAACAAACAAACAAACAAACAAACAAAAACACAAAATAAGCAGAAGGAAGTAAACAATAAAAATCAGAGCAGATTGGGAATGAAGAAGTTAAATTGTCACTCTTTGCAGATGACATGATGCTATATATAGAAAACCATAAAGACTCCACCAAAAAGCTATTAGAAACAATCAATGAACACAGTAAAGTTGCTGTCTACAAAATCAACGTACAAAATTCCATTGCATTCCTATATAATAGCAATGAAATCTCAGAAAAAGAAACAAAGAAAAAAAATTCCTTTTGCAATTGCAGCAAAAAGAATAAAATACCTAGGAATAAACTTAACCAAGGATGTGAAAGACCTATATGCTGAAAACTACAAGACATTTTTGAAAGAAATTGAAGAAGACACAAAGAAATGGAAAGACATTTTGTGCTCATGGATTGGAAGAATCAACATAGTTAAATTGGCCATATTACCCAAAGCAATATACAGATTTAATGCAATCCTTATCAAAATCCCAATGGCATTTTTTAAAGAAATAGAACAAAAAATCATCGTATTTGTTTGGAACCAGAAAAGAACCCGAATAGCCAAAGCAATCCTGAGAAAAAAGAACAATGCTGGAGGTATCACACTCCCTGACTTTAGCTTGTACTACAGAGAAACAATAATCAAAACAGCATGGTATTGGCAGAAAAACAGACACATAGATCAATGGAATAGAATTGAGAACTCAGAAAGAAATCCACATAAGTATGGACAGATAATTTTTGACAAAGAAGCTAAAAACATACAATGGAGAAAAGACAGCCTCTTCAATAAATGGGGCTGGCAGAATTGGAAAGCCATGTGCAAAAGAATGAAACTGGAGTATGTCACCATGTACCAAAGTTAATTCAAAATGGATCAAAGACCTAAGCATAAGACCTGAATCAATAAACTGCATAGAATTAAGCATAAGTACTAAACGTATGGACCTTGGGTTCAAAGAGCATTTTATGAATTTGACTCCAAAGGCAAGGGAAGTAAAAGCTAAAATAAATCAATTGAACTATATCAAACTTCTGCACAGCAAAAGAAACTATCGACAAAACAAAGAGGCAACCAACTGAATGGGAGAAGATTTTTGCAAACAGTGCCTCTGATAAGGAGCTAATATCCGAAATATACAAGGAACTCATGCAACTCAACAATAAAAAAACAAGCAACCCAATTGAAAAATGGGCACAGGACCTGAAGAGACATTTCTCCAAACAGGACACACAAATGGAAAATAGACATATGAAAAAATTGATCAACATCACTAATCATCAGAGAAATGCAAATAAAAACCACAGTGAGGTATCACCTCATTCCAGTTAAAATGGCTATCATCAACAAGACAAATAGTAACAAGTGTTGGAGAGGCTGTGGAGAAAAAGGAACCCTCATACACTGTTGGTGGGAATGCAGACTGGTGCAGCCATTATGGAAGGCAGTTTGGAGGTTCCTCAAAAAATTACGAATAGAATTACCATATGACCTAGCAATCCCTCTTCTGGGTATCTACCCAAAAAATCTGAAAACTTTTATCCATAAAGACTCGTGTGCTCCAATGTTCCTTGCAGCTTTGTTTATGGTGGCCAAGACATGGAAACAACCAAAATATTCTTCAATAGATGAATGGATAAAGAAGTTGTGGTATATATACACAATGGAATACTATTCGGCGGTAAGAAAAGATGATATAGGAACATTTGTGACAACATGGATGGATCTTGAGAGTGTAATGCTAAGCGAAATAAGTCAGACAGAAAAAGCAGAGAACCATATGACTTCACTAATATATCGCATATCAAACCAAAAGCAACAAAAGAACAAGACAAACAAATGAGAAACAGAAACTCATAGACACAGACAATAGTTTAGTGGTTACCATAGGGTAAGTGGGGTGGGGTTTGGGAGATGAGGGTAAGTGGGATCAAATATATGGTGATGGAAGGAGAACTGACTCTGGGTGGTGAACACACAATGGGATTTATAGATGATGTAATACAGAATTGTACACCTGAAATCTATGTAATTTTACTAACAATTGTCACCCCAATAAACTTTAATTAAAATGCAAGATCAGAGCAGAACTCAATGATCTAGTGAAAAAAAAGACAATAGAAAAAATTAATGCAACAAAGAGCTGGTTCTTCTGAGAAGATTAATAAAATTGACAAACCCTTGGCTAGACACACTAAGATAAAAGGAGAAGAGACACAAATAAACAAAATCAGAAATCAAAGAAAAGTTAGCACAGATGCCGCAGAAGTACAAATGATCATCCAAGGATACTATGAAGGATTATATGCCACCAAGTTCACTAACTTAGAAGAAATGGACCTATTCTTAAAAACAGAGCCTTCCTAGGCTGAATCACAAAGAATTGGAAAATCTAAATAGAATGATCAACTGTAAGGAAATTCAATCAGTCTTCTGAAACCTTCCCAAGCAAAAGTCCGGGACTAGATGGCTTCACTAGTGAATTCTACGTAACATTCAAAGAGTAGGACTGAATTCCTGTCCTGCTCAAACTCTTCCAAAAAAAATTGAAGAACAGACAATATTCCCTAACTCATTTTATGAGGCGAACATTACCCTGATACCAAAACCTGGTAAGGGTAACACAGAAAAAAGAAAATTACAGACCAATATCTCTGATAAATACAGATCCAAAAATCCTAAACAAAACTCTAGCTAATCGAATACAACAATGCATTTAAAAATAAGATTATACATCACGACCAAATGGGGTTCATCCCAAGGGCACAAGGATGGTTCGACATATGCAAATTTATCAATGTGATACACCACATAAACAAAATAAAGGAAAAAATATCATATGATTATATCAATTGATGCAGAAAAAGTATTTCACAAGATGCAGCAACGATTTATGATTAAAAACTTAATAATATGGGTATAGAAGGAGAATACCTCAGCATAATAGAGGCCATGTATGACAAACCCTCAGCTAATATCAGAATTAACAGTGAAAAACTGAAGCCCTTTGCTCTACATTCAGGAACACAACAGGGCTCTCCCCTATCACCTCTGCTTTTCAACATAGTGTTGGAAGTCCTAGCCAGAGCAATCAGGCAAGAGAAAGAAATAAAAGGCATCCAAATTGGGAATGAAGAAGTTAAACTGTCACTTTTTGAAGACGCATGATAGATGTGTAGAAAACCCTAAAGACTCCACCAAAAAGTTATTACAAACAACAAACAAATACAGTAAATGTGCCAGCTATAAAATCAAGGTGCAAATGTCCATTGCATTACTATATACTAACAATGAAATCTCAGAAAAAAAATTGAAAAAATAATTCCTTTTGCACTTGCAACAAAAAGAATAAAATACCTAGAAACAAACTTAACCAAGGATGTGAAAGACTTATGCACTGAAAATTAAGAAGACATAAAGAAATGGAAATACATTCCATTTTCATGGATTGGAAGAATCAACATAGTTAAAATGGCCATATTAGTCAAAGCAATATACAGATTAAACGCAATCCCCATCAAAATCCCAATAACACTTTTTAAAGAAATAGAACAAAAAATCGTCAGATTTGTTTGGAACTTCAAAAGACCCTGAATAGCCAAAGCGATCTTAAGAAAAAACAACAATTCTGGAGGAATCACACTTCCTAACTTTGGCTTGTACTACAGGGCTACAATAATCAAAACAGTATGGTATTGGCAGAAAAACAGACACATAGACCAATGGAATAGAATTGAGAACCCAGAAATAAAACCACATAAATATGGACAGATAATTTTTGAAAAAGAAGCTAAAAACATACAATGGAGAAAAGACAGCCTCTTCAATAAATGGTGCTGGGAGAATTGGAAAGCCAAGTGCAAAAGAAGGAACCTAGACTGCTCTCTGTTCCCATGTACCAAAATCAATTCAAAATGGATCAAAGACCTAAACATGATACCTGAAACAATAAAGTGCAAAGAAGAAAACGTAGGTACTAAAGTTATGGTCCTGTGTTCAAAGAGCATTTTATGAACTTAACTCCAAAGGCAAAGGAAGTAAAAGCTAACACAAATGAGTGGGACTATACCAAACTGAAAAGCTTCTGCACAGCAAAAGAAACCATTGACAAAATAAAGAGGCAACCAACTGAATGGGTGAAGAGTTTTGCAAACAACACCTCCAATAAGGGGCTAATATCCAAAATATATAAGGAACTCACAGAACTCAACAACAACAAAACAACAATCCAATTAAAAAATGGGCAGAGCACCTGAAAAGACATTTCTCCAAAGAGGACACACAAATGGCCAATAGACATGAAAATAATGTTCAACATCACTAGTCATCAGAGAAATGCAAATAAAAAGCACAACGAGATATCAACTCACCCCAGTCAGAATCGCTATCATCAACAAGACAAATATTGGCAAGTGTTGGAGAGGCAGTAGAGAAAAAGGAACCTTCACACACTGTTGGTGGGAATGCAGATTTGTGTAGCCGCTATGAAAGGCAGTGTGGACATTCCTCAAAAAATTACGAATAGGACCAGCCTGGTGGATCAGGTGGTTAGAGCTCCATGCTCCTATCCCCGAAGGCTGCCAGTTCGATTCCCAAATGGGCCAGTGGGCTCTCAACCACAAGGTTGCCACAAGGTTGCCAGTTCAATTCCTCGAGTCCTGCAAGGGATGGTGGGCTCTGCCCCCTGCAACTAAGATTGAACATGGCACCTTGAGCTGAGCTGCCACTGAGCTCTCGGATGGCTCAGTTGGTTGGAGTGCATCCTGTCAACCACAAGGTTGCCGGTTCGACTCCCACAAGGGATGGTGGGCTGCGCCTAGCAACGGCAACTGGACCTGGAGCTGAGCTGTGCCCTCAACAACTAAGACTGAAAGGACAACAACTTGACTTGGAAAAAAAAAAGTCCTGGAAGTACACACGGTTCCCCAATAAAAAAGTCCTGTTCCCCTTCCCCAATAAAATCTAAAACAAACAAACAAACAAACAAACAAAAAACAGAAAAAAGAGAACAAGAAAATAATTCTAAAAAAAATAAAATAAAATAGTAGGACCATGAATTACTCGTATGTTAAGAGTTTTAAATATAAGGGATAAAGTAAAAACATTGTCTATAAAACAAATTTCAGATTTCAGATATTCTAGGAGTAAAACCCTTACCCAGGAAATAGTTATTTGCATTGTCTCTGCTTTCATTCTTTTTTTTTTTTTTTTTAGTGACTATGGTTGCATAATAAAGTGCTTAGAGTGAAGTTAGTTTCAGAATATTTGGGTAGCTACAAAGCACTGCTTTCTGTTGTTGTTGCTGTTGTTTTTAATTTATTGAGGTGACAACTGTTAGTAAAATTGCATAGATTTCAGGTGTGCAATTCTGTATTACATCATCTATAAATTCCATTTTGTGTATACCACCCAGAGTCAGTTCTCCTTCCATCACCATATATTTGATCCCCTTACCCTCATCTCCCACCTCCCATCCCTGTGTTGTTTTGTTTTGCTTCTTAACAGTATGTCCAATGCCTGGCTTCGTGGTACTCAATACAAACATTTTTATGGTTATGAGGATGGCATTCTGTTGTTTTTATAAATCTAGGCATCAGTAAGTTGCACAAACCCATTCTTTAATAAGACTAGCGAGTATTTTACCATACTCTCCATATTAAAATAGAAAACTGTCCTTTACATAAAATGGCTGATAGGAGTTATTTTATTTTATTTTTTTTTAATTAAATTTATTGGGGTGACAATTGTTAGTAAAATTACATAGATTTCAGGTGTACAATTCTGTATTACATCATCTATAAATCCCATTGTGTGTTCATCACACAGAGTCAGTTCTTCCATCACCATATATTCGATCCCCCTTACCCTCACCTCCCCCCCCACCCCCCTTACCCTCTGGCAACCACTAAACTATTGTCCGTGTCTATGAGTTTCTGTTTCTCATTTGTTTGTCTTGTTCTTTTGTTGTTTTTGGTTTATATACCACATATCAGTGAAATCACATGGTTCTCTGCTTTTTCTGTCTGACTTGTTTCGCTCAGCATTACTCTCTCAAGATCCATCCATGTTGTCACAAATGTTCCTATATCATCTTTTCTCACTGCCGAATAGTATTCCATTGTGTATATGTACCACAACTTCTTTATCCATTCATCTATCGAAGGACATTTTGGTTGTTTCCATGTCTTGGCCACCGTAAACAAAGCTGCAACGAACATTGGCGCACACGTGTCTTTATCTCTAAATGTTTTCAGATTTTTTGGGTAGATACCCAGGAGAGGGATTGCTGGGTCATACGGCAATTCTATTCGTAATTCTTTGAGGAACCTCCACACTGCCTTCCATAATGGCTGCACCAGTCTGCATTCCCACCAACAGTGTATGAGGGTTCCTTTTTCTCCACAGACTTTCCAACACTTGTTGCTATTTGTCTTGTTGATGATAGCCATTCTGACTCATGGTGGTTTTTATTTGCATTTCTCTGATGATTAGATGTTGAGCATTTTTTCATATGCCTATTTGCCATTTGTATGTCCTCTTTGGAGAAATATCTCTTAAGGTCCTCTGCCCATTTTTCAATTGCATTGTTTGTTTTTTTGTTGTGAGTTGCATGAGTTCCCTTTATATTTTGGATATTAGGCCCTTATTGGAGGCACTGTTTGCAAAAATCTTCTCCCATTCAGTTGGTTGCCTCTTTATTTTGCCGATGGTTTCTTTTGCTGTACAAAAGCTTTTAAGTTTCATATAGTCCCATTCATTTATTTTAGCTTTACTTCCATTGCCTTTGGAGTCAAATTCATAAAACGATCTTTGAACCCAAGGTCCATAAGTTTAGTACCTATGTTTTCTTCTATGCAGTTTATTGTGTCAGACTTATGCTTAAGTCTTTGATCCATTTTGAATTAATTTTGGTAAGTGGTGACAAACAGCAGTCCAGATGCATTCTTTTGCAAGTGGTTATCCAATTCTCCCAGCACCATTTATTGAAGAGGCTGCTTTTCCTCCATTGTATGTTTTTCGCTTCTTTGTCAAAAACTGTCTGTCCATATTTATGTGGTTTTATTTCTGGGTTCTCAATTCTATTCCATTGGTCTATGTGTCTGTTTTTCTGCCAATACCATGCTGTTTTGACTATTTTAGCCCTGTAGTACAAGCCAAAGTCAGGAAGTGTGACACTTCCATTATTGTTCTTTTTTCTTAAGATTGCTTTGGCTATTCAGGGTCTTTTGTGGTTCCAGACAAATCTGATTATTTTTTGTTCTATTTCTTTAAAAAATGCCATTGGAATTTTGATGGGGATTGCATTGAATCTGTGTATTGCTTTGGGTAATATGGCCATTTTAACTATGTTGATTCTTCCAACCCATCAACACGGAATGTCTTTCCATGTCTTTGTGTCTTCTTCAATTTCTTTCAAAAATGTCATAGTTTTCAGCATATAGGTTTTTCACATTCTTGGTTAAGTTTATTCCTAGGTATTTTATTCTTTTTACTGCAATTGCAAAAGGAATTGTTTTTTGTATTTCTTTTTCTGAGATATCATTGTTAGTATATAGGAAAGCAATGGACTTTTTTACGTTGATTTGTAGGCAGCAACTTTACTGTATTCGTTGATTGTTTCTAATAGCTTTTTGGTGGAGTCTTTAGCGTTTTCTATATATAGCATCATGTCATCTGCAAAGAGTGACAATTTAACTTCTTCATTGCCAATTTAGATGCCTTTTATTTCTTTCTCTTGCCTGGTTGCTCTGGCAAGGACTTCCAACAATATGTTGAACAGCACAGGTGATAGGGGAGAGCCCTGTCGTGTTCCTGAACGTAGAGCAAAGGGCTTCAGTTTTTCACCATTAATTATGAGATTAGCAGAGGGCTTGTCATATATGGCCTTTATATGTTAAGGTATTTTCCTTCTATACCTATTTTATTAAGTATTTTAATCATAAATGGATGTTGTATCTTGTCAAATGCTTTTTCTGCATCAATTGATATAATCATATGATTTTTGTCCTTTATTTTGTTTATGTGATGTACCACATTGATGGATTTGCGGAGGTTGAATCATCCGTGTGCCCCGGGGATGAACCCCACTTGGTCGTGATGAATAATCTTTGTAATGCATTGTTGTATTCAATTTGCTAGAATTTTATTTAGGATTTTTCCATCTGTATTCATCAGAGATATTGGTCTGCAGTTTTCTTTTTTTGTGCTGTCCTTATCAGGTTTTGGTATCAGGGTAATGTTGGCCTCATAAAATGAGTTAGGGAGTACTGTCTCTTCTTCAGTTTTTTGGAAGAGTTTGAGCAGGATTGGTATTAGATCCTCTTTGAAGGTTTGGTAGAATTCACTAGTGAAGCCATCTGGTCCCGGACTTTTGCTTTTGGGAAGGTTTTGGATGACTCATTCAATTTCGTTACTGGTGATCGGTCTGTTTAGAAGATCCAGTTCTCATGGTTCACCCCTGGAAGGTATATGTTTCTAAAAACTTGTCCATTTCTTCTAGGTTGTTGAATTTGGTGGCATATAGTCCTTCATAGTATTCTTGGATGATCCTTTGTATTTCTGTGGTATCCATGATAACGTCCCCTTTTTCGTTTCTGATTTTGTTAATTAGTGTCTTCTCTCTTTTTATCTTAGTGACTCTAGCAAAGGGTTTGTCAATTTTGTTAATCTTTTCAAAGAACCAGCTCTTTGTCACATTAATTTTTTCTATTGTCTTTTCTTCTCTATTTCATTTAGTTCTGCTCGGATTTTTGTTATTTCCTTTCTTTTGCTGACCTTGGGTTTGGCTCGTTCTTCTTTTTCTAGTGCTTTAAGGTGTAACATGAGGTTATTTATTTGGGAGTTTTCTTGTTTCTTTAGATAGGCCTATAATGATGTAAATTACCTTCTTGAAACTGATTTCGTTGTATCCCAAAAATTTTGGTAGGATGTATTTTCATTGTCATTTGTTTCAATGTATGTTTTGATCTCTCCTCTAATTTCTTCTTTGACACAGTCGTTCTTTAAAAGTATGTTCGTTAATCCCCATGTATTTGTGTTTTTTCCTGCTTTCTTTTTGCAGTTGATATCTAATTTCAAATCCTTGTGATCAGAGAATATGCTTGGTATGATTTCAATCTTCTTAAATTTGCTGAGGCTGCTTTTATGTCCCAATAAACAGTCTATCCTTGAGAATGTTCTGTGTACACTAGAAAAGAATATGTAATCTGATGTTTTAGGATGAATAGCTCTATATATGTCAATTATATCCATTTCATCTATTGTGTCATTTAGGGCTGCTATTTCGTTATTTGTTTTCTGTTTGGATGATCTATCTATAGCTGTCAATGATGTATTTAAGTCCCCTAGTATAATTGTGTTTTGGTCAATTTCTCCCTTTAGTGCTGTTAATAGTTGCTTGGCATATTTCGGTGCTCCCAGATTGGGGGCATAAATATTGATGACTGTTATGTCTTCTTGTTGTATAGTCCCCTTCACCATTTTGAAATTCCATCTTCGTCTCTTGTTATCTTTTTCACCCTGAATTATCTTTCATCTGATATCAGTATGGCTACACCTGATTTTCTCTGTGTACCATTTCCTTGGAGTGTCAATTTCCACGCTTTCACTTTGAGACTATGCTTGTCCTTGTAGGTGAGATGTGTCTCGAATAGCCTCATTTAGTATTTCTTGTAGTGCAGGTCATGTATTAGAGAATTCCCTCAGCTTCTGTATGTCTGGAAAGGTCTTTATTCTTCCTTCATATCTAAAGGATATCTTTGCTGGATATATTATTCTTGGCTCATAATTTCTCTCTTTCAATAATTTGAATATTTGGTTCCATTCCCTCCTGGCTTGTAGAGTTTCTGCTGAAAAATCTGATGATAATCACATGGGCTTCCCTTTGTAAGTTACCGTCTTCTTTTCTCTGGCTGCCTTGAGGGTTTTTTCTTTGTCGTTGATTTTAGACAGCTTCAATACAATGTGCCTTGGAGAAGGCCTGTTGGGATTGAGGTAATTAGGTGTTCTATTTGCTTCTTGGATTCGAGGGTCCAGTTCTGTCCATAAGTTTGGGAAGTTCTCATCGACAATTTGTTTGAATATATTCTCTGTTCCCTTCTCTCTTTCTTCTCCTTCTGGTATGCCCATTATTCTTATATTGTTCTTTCTGATGGAGTCAGAAAGTTCTTGTAGAGTTCTTTCATTTCTTTGAAGTCTCCAGTCTCTTTCTTCTTCCATCTGTGTAATTTTTATGTTTCTATCTTCGATGTCACTGATTCTTTCCTCCATCTGCTTAGTACCTAAGCTGGTTATTTCGTTCTTAATTTCTTCTACTGAGTTCTTAATCTCCAGAAATTCTTTTTGGTTCATTTTTAAGATTTCAATCTCTTTCATAAAATGTTCATGCTGTTCTTTGATTGTGTTACTGAGCTCATTTAACTGCCTGTCTGTGTTTTCTTGCATCTCGTTGAGTTGTTTCAGAACTGCAATCTTGAATTCTCTGTCATTTAAGTCACATATTTCTGTATCTTTAAGTGCCTTTTCTGGAGACTTTTCACTTTCTTTCTGAGCTATCATGTTGCCTTGGTTATTCATGGCAATTACTGGTTTACTATTTCTCTTCCTAGACATCTACAGGAGTGGCTTCTGCAACAGTTTGATAGGAAGAGGTCTTTCTTTTGTTTTCCAGTACTTGTTGGTAGAATGTTTTATTTTTTCTCCTACTGCAGCCAGTTTTCCTCTCCCACACTGTAGTGCTATGTTTTCTCTGCACTATTCCAGCTTCTCACACAAATGGGGGGATTCCTTGGGAGATGGGCTTCTCCTCTGTTAACAGTTTGTCTAGGTCACAGGGCGCAGTGTCCTTGTGATTATGCGGAGAGCTTTTGATGTTCCAAAGCTCTTCCAGCTCCAGATTCAGAGCCCGTGTGTTTCAGCAGTTCTGTTTACTCCTACAGGGATCCACCCAGATAGGTGGGGCTAAGGGTGGGGTGAGTTGTGAGATGTGGTCCAGAGCCATGGCGGTGACCACCAGCACAGCCGGTCCTGCTCCCACAGCTCCCTCCCCTCTGCCGGAACTAGTTGGGCTTCAAATTTGCATCGCGGTGCACAGTTCTCAAAACAGTAAATATTCTATTATTTTTATCTGACACTGCTACTGTTCTGTTTCTAGCACCGGGCAGGTGGGGGTGGCACGAGCTCTGGGAGGGTAGGGAGGGGGCGGCTAGTCTCAGAGCCTAAGGCTTCCGTTCTCTGCTCGGCAGTGAGGGCTTAAACCACCGTTTTCAGCCTTCTTCCCTCAGTCTTTTCTCCGAGGTCTCTGCCGTGAGCGTTGGGTTCAGCCATGTTATATGCTGCCCCCTAAGCCCTGTGGGCCATAAGAGGAGCCCTAACAGTCCGAGTTCTTCCCTCTCCCGCAGCTGTGGTAGTTCCGGGATGCAGGGAGCTCGGAGCACTGAGCTAGGTCTGTGTCCTGCTCCTGTGCAGCTCCGTCTCCGCACTTCTCCTTTCCCTCCTCTCCCGCTGGCACAATTCACCCACCTGTAGGTGACTTCGGTAGTGGGCCTCTTCTTCTTGCCTCTCTGCTGTTCAGGGAGTTCTTTGTGGAGTTATTGTTGTTTGATTTGATGTAAATTCCAGGGGAGCTTTACAGAGGCTCACCTCACTCCGCTATTTTGATCTGAAAATCATCCTTGGTCCTACTGTTATAGGATGAAATCAGAAAAAATGCTGCTGGCTATTCGCTCCTTTTGTATTTCTCTTTTCTGTGTTTCTTTTTCATCTCCTTTATCTTTAACTCTCCTACTTGTGTTCTTTTTTTTCTTTCTCCTTTTCTTCTGCCCAAACCTTAGGCCTACCACTGGCACCCAGTGGCACCCCAAGGCATTGCTAATTGTACTCAAATATTTTATGTGGTTGCTGACCACTATCGTTATTTCTTTGCTAAGAAAAGATCTTTTGCTATTTTAATTGGATCATTAAAATACTTTCATAATTTTCAGATTTAATGTTCTTCTATTATAACACATGACTTGTTTTATGACACATTACTTTTTTTCTAAAAGCCACTGCTCTTTTGTCTCTTTTATTAGCACATTGTCCAGTACATAATCACCACCTGCCTTCATTCAAAATTTCTTTAGGGGTGTTAAAAACATCACTTAACCTTTCCCCTTGAGTCAGAGTCACAAATGTCTTTGGTTGCCCTTAGAAATATTTATCTTCTCACTAACATTTTTTAGGCATGAGATGTGAGAAATAATGCAGTGGCTTAAGAAAATAAACTTGAAAGTCTAGCCATGCCTTGGCAAACAAACTCCGAATGAGGTGCTTATTAGGAAAGCCCTGTTCTTTAAAAGTCAGTTGCCAATGAGGCGAGAAAATGGGTCTGTGAGCTGAAGGAGCCTGTTAATGGAAGTCAATGCTAGTTTCCAGTTTCTGTTTGTAGAGGTAGGTCAGAGAAATACCTTGAGAACTCCCATTCTGGTACCTATTTAGTATACTTCTGGAAGGATAGTGGACATTATTTAGCTACTTTTCCCAAAAAAGATAACTTGTAGACAGCCCAAGTACATCAGTATTCTATATGTAAAGTTCCCCACACCTACTTTCATTTTATATCTGGCAGAAAAATTACCCATATGAATGTAATTCTAAGTACACACTGCCATTTTATTTTATTTTCCAAAACTCAATCACTGAAGATAATTTAAAACTAAGACTGGACCTTTTACTACTCTATTAGTATTGATTTCCCATTAAACTGAATGTTTTCCTCAGATAAGTGTTTTCTTGACTGATAAATATAGAGAGGTAACACAATACCTTCTCATGACAGACACCTCTGTCAGAAAGGAACTTTATGCAGTGCAGTCAATTCTTAATTAACCAGGGTTAGGGGAACAGGTAAAGTATGGATTAAGTGTAATTCTACAAGTAAATCCTACAGTTCATTTTTGTCCTCCAATTTCCAGTTCTTTCCTAATCACAGGTTTGATCAGAGCTCTTGACAATTAAGTAAATGTAGAGATTTGTGTTTCACTTCCTTTCTTATCCCTGTCTAATGAGCAGAGAAATGGAAAGTGGAGAACATGGGGAAGAGGTATTATCTATTAATATGATAATCAGTCACTGGATTTGAGTTTTGAGTAGTCTATATTGGCTCATTATAGCCTTAATTTTTTCCTGATTTTTTTCATTAAGACTGAACCACAAATCAGGAATGAAAATAACACAGCACAGGTCAATTTTTTTTTAAATCAAAATTTGTATCAGATGTGTGAAATACAGCCTCTGGATATATAGTTCTGAAGTCCAGAAACACCAGTGTAGGCAATTTCATTCCTAGTACTACTTTTGTCTCCCTGAGCAATCTTTCTACTTCCAGGCTCTAATTTTCCATCTGTGAAACAGGGATTTCTCCAGACTACTCCAGGATTAGTTTGAAAAAAAACACACACAAAAACTTACAGTGACTAAAGAGCATATTTAGGGAAACAAAAAGAAATGCATAATCAATGTGATTGCCATTGAGTTGTGTTCTACAGAGACTTTGGTTCCAGCAGGCTACCTGAGGATCCATAGAGTCTCTCAATCGCATCTCTGTGAATATAAATGTGGGCATAGGTCACTGCAGTGTTCTGTGGGAGTTGTGCATGATCCCAGGCTTGCATGTTGGTCCCCCCTTCCTGGCACAGTCAAAGCAATTGTATATGCGAACTGTGTGCTAATAAATAAGATAGCTCAAAATAGAAGTATTTGTTCCATTTCTGCACACACACACACACACACACACAAACACACACACACACACAAACACACACACACATCCTTACTTAAACTGGAACTCCCCTTTCTTTTGACCTTATTCACTCCACATGTGTAAAATTATGAGGTTGGCTAAATGACCTCGAAGGTACTTTCTAGTTTTATGATTCCATGATGCTGCTTGTAAAAATGTTCAACTTTACATTTTTTATTTTTTATTTTTAGCCTTGCTCTCAGCAGAAAATCAAAAAGTCGGAATTCAGTTCAAGCCATATTCTTGCATAGAAAGAAAGGAAGGAAGGAAGGAAGGAAGGAAGGAAGGAAGGAAGGAAGGAAGGAAGGAAGGAAGAAAGAAAGAGACAGCATGTTCTCCTTTCTTTGGGTACTTTTATTATACTTTGAAAACCAAAATAAGTATTGAAATTAATGTGGGTGCAAACTATAATTTCTATACTTCAGTCCAATTTCTATGCTTGGTAGTCTCACAAATGTTACCAAGGTGAGTCCATATGTTAAATGAAACTGAAAAGAACAAAATACTGTTTTACAATGATAGCTCATTCTGGTCTTCATAACAAACAGCATGTATTTGTTTGTTTGTTTGTTTGTTTGTTTGTTTGTTTTCCAGTCAAAAATATTGCTGTTATTCTTGTTTAAGAAGAGGTTACATGTTCGGAAAGAATGGATCACTATCATCTAGTATTTCAGAATAACACAAGCATATATATCATGGATACCAGTTAGCAGTGATTTTCTTAAACCTATTTAGTAGGGACCAGAAGACATGTAAATAGATAAGTGCAAAATATGTCTATGTACAGCATAGAGGGAATCATGAAGTAGTAGGTGAACAGTTTGAACTAGAAGCAGGGGAGGTAGCTAAAACAGAAGGATTGAGTGGGGACCCAAGGAAAAGATAGGGAATTAAGGCTCAAAAGCCAGCTCATACAAGACCTTATAAATTCCAATAAAAACTTTTGACTTGATTCTACAGGCCATTGTGTCCCAAAGTGTGCTATACGTATGAAGGATATTTTACGTTGTGTATGGGTCAATGTTGTAATTTTTAATAGCTTGGTATTTATTTTAATGTGTATTAGGGGAAAAAAAAGTAGACCTCCAAATACTAGGTTTGCTCAGGGCAAAGCCAAATTGCTTTTTAATTTTTTTTTTCACTTTTTCTGATTAAAGTTTATTGGAGTGACAATTGTTAGTAAAGTTACATAGATTTCAGGTGAACAATTCTGTATTACATCATCTATAAATCCCATTGTGTGTTCACCACCCAGAGTCAGTTCTTCCATCACCATATATTGGATCCCCTTTACGCTCATCTACCAACCCCCTCCCCCCTTACCCTCTGGTAACCACTAAACTATTGTCAGTGTCTATGTGTTTTTGTTGCTCATTTGTTTGTCTTGTTCTTTTGTTGTTTGTGGTTTATATACCACATATCAGTGAAATCATATGGTTCTCTGCTTTTTCTCTCTGACTTATTTCGCTGAGCATTATATTCTCAAGATCCATCCACGTTGTCACAAATGGTCCTATTTCATCTTTTCTTACAGCCAAATAGTATTCCACTGTGTATATATACCACAACATCTTTATCCATTCATCTATCGAAGGGCATTTTTGTTGTTTCCAAGTCTTGGCCACCGTAAATAAAGCTGCAATGAACATTGGAGTACACGTGTCTTTATGGATAAATGTTTTCAGATTTTTTGGGTAGCTACCAAGGAGAGGAATTACTGGGTTATACGGTAATTCTATTTTTAATTTCTTGAGGAACCTCCACAATGCCTTCCATAACGGCTGCACCAGTCTGCATTCCCACTAACAGTGTATGAGGGTTCCTTTTTCTCCACAGCCTCTCCAATACTTGTTACTATTTGTCTTGTTGATGATAGCCATTCTGACTGGGGTGAGGTGATATCTCATTGTGGTTTTTATTTGCATTTCTCTGATTATTAGTGATGTTGACCGTTTTTTTAATGTCTCTTTGCCATTTGTATGCTCTCCTTGGAGAAATGTCTCTTCAGGTCATCTGCCCATTTCTCAATTGGGTTGTTTGTTTTTTTGTTGTTGAGTTGCATGAGTTCCTTGTATATTTTGGATATTAGCCCCTTATCGGAGGCACTGTTTGCAAAAGTCTTCTCCCATTCAGTTGGTGGCCTCTTTATTTTGTCGATGGTTTCTTTTGCTGTGCGGAAGCTTTTAAGTTTGATATAGTCCCAATCATTTATTTTAGCTTTTACTTCCCTTGCTTTTGGAGTCAAATTCATAAAATGCTCTTTGAACCCAAGATCCATAAGTTTAGTACCTATGTTTTCTTCTATGCAATTTATTGTTTCAGGTCTTATGCTTAAGTCTTTGATCCATTTTGAATTAATTTTGGTACATGGTGACAGATAGCAGTCCAGTTTCATTCTTTTGCACGTGGCTATCCAATTTTCCCAGCACCATTTATTGAAGAGGCTGTCTTTTCTCCATTGTATGTTTTTTGCTTCTTTGTCAAAAATTATCTGTCCATATTTATGGGAGTTTATTTCTGGGTTCTCAATTCTATTCCATTGGTCTACGTGTCTGTTTTCCTGCCAATACCATGCTGTTTTGATTATTGTAGTCCTGTAGTACAAGCTAAAGTCAGGGAGTGTGATACCTCCAGCATTGCTATTTTTTCTTAGGATTGCTTTGGCTATTCGGAGTCTTTTGTGGTTTCAAACAAATCGGATGATTTTTTTTGTTCTATTTCTTTAAAAAATGTCATTGGGACTTTGATGGGGATTGCATTAAATCTGTTTATTTACTTTGGGTAATATGGCCATTTTAACTATGTTGATTCTTCCAATCCATGAGCACGGAATGTCTTTCCATTTCTTTGTATCCTCTTCAGTTTCTTTTAAAAATGTCTTGTAGTTTTCAGCATATAGGTCTTTCACATCCTTCGTTAAGTTTATTCCTAGTTATTTTATTCTTTTTGCTGCAATTGCAAAAGGAATTGCTTTTTTTATTTCTTTTTCTGAGATTTAATTGCTAGTATATAGGAATGCAATGGATTTTTGTATGTTGATTTTGTAGCCGGCAATTTTACTGTATTCGTTGATTGTTTCTAATAGCTTTTTGGTGGAGTCTTTAGGGTTTTGTATATACAGCATCATGTCATCAGCAAAGAGTGATAATTTAACTTCTTCATTCCCAATTTGGATGCCTTTTGTTTCTTTCTCTTGCCTGATTGTTCTGGCAAGGACTTCCAACACTATGTTGAAAGCAGAGGTCATAGGGCACAGCCCTGTCGTGTTCCTAAATGTAGAGCAAAGGCTTCAGTTTTTCCACCATTAATTATGAGATTAGCTGAGGGTTTGTCATATATGGCTTTTATTATGTTAAGATATTTTCCTTCTGCACCAATTTTATTAAGTGTTTGAATCATAAATGGATGTTGTATCTTGTCAAATGCTTTTTCTGCACCAATTTATATAATCGTATGATTTTTGTCTTTTATTTTGTTTATGTGATGTATCACATTGATGGATTTGCGAATGTTGAACCATCCTTGTGTCCCTGGGATGAACCCCACTTGGTAGTGATGAATAATCTTTTTAATGCACTGTTGTATTCGATTTGCTAGAATTTTGTTTAGGATTTTTGCATCTGTATTCATCAGAGATATTGGTCTGTAATTCTCTTTTTTTGTGTGGTTCTTGCCAGGTTTTGGTATCAGGGTAATGTTGGCCTCATAAAATGAGTTAGGGGTAACTCTTCTTCAATATTTTGGAAGAGTTTGAGCAGGATTGGTATTAGATCCTCTTTGAAGGTTTGGTAGAATTCACTAGTGAAGCCATCTGGTCCCGGACTTTTGCTTTTGGTAAGGTTTTGGATGACTGATTCAATTTTGTTATTGGTGATCTGTCTGTTTAGATTTTCTAGTTCTTCATGGTTCAGCCTAGGAAGGCTATAAGTTTCTAAGAACTTGTGCTCTAAATTGCTTTAAATGAATAAATTTCAAGGAAAAATGACCTAAATAATAGTACAGATAGTACACAAATATGACAAAAATTATGAAGATTATGTATAAATGACTCATAATTGGGTAATAATTCTATATGGGGGCCATTGAAGGGTTTTGGATAGTGGAGTAAAATTATTAGATTTATTATTTTGGAATATCAATCACCCTGCAGCATGGAGCATAGATAAAAAAGGGAGCTAATTAGTAGAGTATTACAGCAAAGACAGAACTAAAGCAGTAGCAGTGAGACTGGGAAGTACAGATAGAGATGAAAGATGTTAAGTAGACAGCATCTACAATGTTTGGTGAATGGGTGCATTAATCTATGGTCCAAACTGGAAAATAGAAAACACTTTAAATATTTAACACAAAGGGAGTTAAATACAATAATTGGTTACATTGTTCATGGAATCACTGAGGTGATACACAGGGGATGCTGAAGCTACACAGATGTTAGCAACAGCAGAAAACCCCTGCCACTACCAAGGCTAAAGGAACAACAGAAGAGATATTACCAGACACCAAGAGCAGAGGTCACCCCATGGTAGCTGGAATTGTAGCAAGCCTGTCTAGTGTTAGCTGAAGACATGGAGGAGACACAGTTGATGCCAAGAGACATTGGATTCTCCTTTCTTCCCATCCTCCTATTGGTGTTTCCTATAGGCTGAATCCATCAAAGCCTCCTAACACAGAAGCATGGGAAACACAGCCTGCAGGGATCAAACCCTATGCAAAAAAGAGAACAGCAAAGATGGGTGAGGAATGGATCCAAGGGCAAACAAGACTATGATTGGCACATGGTGGGTGGAAAAGTGAAGAAGAAAGAAACGTCTGACACAAAACCTAGGTTTATGGGTTGAGTAACTGGTTGGTTAGTGTTGTCACTCTCTAAGATAAGAAATATTGGAATATAAATAGGTATAGGGGTCAAATTAGTTTATTTATTAACCTTCGAGTTACCCTTGAGGCATCTGTGGGACATCTAACTAGAAAAGACCAGTAGGGAATTGAAACACAGTAGGGGGAGTTGACTGGTACTAGAGATTTAGTCATGTTATGGGTGGTAATTAAAAACATGAAAATAAACTGCTCAGGTATATTGTATAGACTAAGCAGATAAAAGAATCAAGGATGATGCTGTAGGGGAAACTACCACTAAAAGAACAGAACTGAGGAAGAGAAGCCAGCAAAGGAGCTTGAGAAGGAACAAAGAGGTGAGACTAGAAGCAGTGTCTTAGAAGTAAAAGTAAGGCAGAGTTGCAAGAACAGAATCTTAAACAGTGTCAAATTCACCCACAGTGATTAAGTAATACAAGAATCAAAAAAAGGTCATTGGCTCTGGCTGTTAGAAGAACATTAGTGTCCTTTGCAAGAGTAGTTTAACTAGAGATTTAGGGTTAAATCTGAGAAGAGAATGGGAAGTGAGGAAGGAACTGGAGATGGTGGTACGGATCACTTTTCCAGAAAGTTGTGAAAGAAGAAAGAGGGTAGCTTCAGGGAGATGCAGAGTTCTGAGAGGATTACTGAATTTTCATCATGAGAGCAACTTGGACTTGTTTATACGTTGATGGAAAAGAGTAAGACATATTAAAGATTAAAGATACAAAGGAAGAAGAGAATGGCTAATACAATGAAGTTCTTGAAGAAATGTTAAGAGATAGGCACCAGAACCAAGTGGAAAAGGAAAATTTCTTCTGAGACCAGAGGGAAGGAAATGAGAGTGGGTACAGATAAAAATAATTCTTAGGTGTGGGAAATTGAGGGAATCCATCTGTAATAACCTCATTTTGCTATGTAAAATTAGAGTTAAAATAAGCTTCTCAGAGAGTGGGGAGATGGTGGAATAGGAAGTTTTGGAATTGTCATTTAAGGTTTGGACCAGGACAATGAAGAGAGTCAAATTTGCTGCAACACCAATTAGCACAACTGTGTGGTTTCTTCAGCAGGCTCAATATTATTGGTTGTAGAAGTTGAGAAGCAGGTAGTTGGAATGAATCAAGACTGCAGTTTAGCAAAGTATTATGTCAGAAAAACAACAAGTGGAGGACTTGGAAATAGTTTATCGAGACCGAGGATTCAGTGAAGCACTATGTGATCCAGGCTTAACACGGAAGGGGTTGATGTGATAAAAGAGCCCAAAGATACGATTATCGGACAAATTCTTCCTCTAAAATTTATAAATGTGACACTGGTGTAGTATTGCCTTCTTCTTGGTTTATTTTACTTTAGTTTTGTAGCCTAAAATTAGGAAGGAAAGAAAGGAATTAGGGGGTTATCTATGTTATGTCCTAGCTATATAAAATATATTATTATAGTTAACCTTCACAACTGTCCTATGGAATAGATATATCCAGTACACAGAGGACATAATCGAAGCTCAGAGAGGTTGAGAATACTTGCTAAAGTTAACAACATCTAGTTATTAGCACAAAAAGGATTCAGATTAAGATCTGTCTGGTTGAAAACTCAGTGCTCTTTCTAGTATTCTCTGCTGTCTCTCTACCAGAAAAGAAGAGAAGAAAATTTATAAGTGAATTTACTGCATGATCAAAAGAGGGTGAAGTACTCTTGGAAAGCAACACTTCCTAAAATGGAGTCTCCAAATGAGACTATTAGTGGTCACCAATGGTTATCCTGAGCAGGTCCACAGACTGATCTCTTGTACGTGTTAACATTTGTAGTATGGCATGGCCTATACTTTGTTTTCTGGCATGAATAAATAATTAATTCACTTATGACATTTAAACCAGACATCATCTCATTGGTGTCTCATTTAAAGTAGTGCCAGGCTTCCCATTAGTTTTAAGGAGTTTGGGTTTTGTTTTTTGCCTGTGGCAAAAGAGAGTTGGAGGTGCAGGTGATCCACAGAGCTTTTACCCCTGGAAGAGATCCACAGACTGAAAAAGATGGAGAGCCACTGCATCAATGTCCTGGAAGCTGTGGCCTGCCCTCGGGGCTGAATTAAAGAAGTGACTGTGTATTTGAGTGAGGTAATGCTTGACACTGAGATTCTTGACTAGAGTCAGTGAAAGCCTAGAGTCAAGAGCAGCTTAAATTAGGATAACAATCAAAGCTGAAGAATTGGAATCCAGCATCCTCTCCCCAGAAATCCTTCTGGTCCCCAGCCTTGAACTGAGGTGAAAATAGGACAGCTGACTGCTCTAGATGCCAGTAATTGGTACTGAAAACAGGAAAGAGTGTTATTTTCTCTTCAGACTTAGAGCCAACCCCCTGAAAAAAAAGCCTCAATAATTATAAGATGATGAATTTATGCAGTAGACACTCTGGAATGGATCAGTGATTGCCCTCTTCCATTAAGTACTAAAACAAAAGGAAGCAAATATTTATTGTGTACCTAATGCATGCCAGACACTTATTTTATCTTCATCATAAAACCCTTTGGGGTTAGTGTTATTACCCCTGTTTTACAGTTGAAAAAATGAGACACAGAGAACCAAATTAATTTTCTCAAAGTCATACAACCAATAAATAATAGAACTGGGACTTGGAATTACATCTATGTGACTCCAAAACTCCTTATACCACAAGGCATTAAGTGAAAAGAAGAGGGTAGTCATTTCTGACAGTGAGCTAAGCAAGGAGACTGTAGCTTGTCAATATTGGAAGCTAGTTATGAACAGGAATGCTACCGATTCACCTGGAATCCCTTGCAAGAGTTCCTAACATTTTTGTGTGTGTGTGCCACGAACCTATTCGGTATATGGAAAAGCCTATAAAGCCTTTTAAAAATGCATTAAAAATATATAGTATTACAAAGAAAACTTATTAAACAGAATTCAGTTATCGAAATTTTAAAACACCCATTTCACAATATATGTGCTTTTTATTAAGGTTTTAAATACAAGATCTAGCAGTGAGTCTACCTATAATTTCAAAGTACATTTATGATAAAAGGAAATGCTAAATTTCACTAGAAGTTAATAAAAATAAAGATGTAATTTTTCTTACAAAAGTAAAACAAAATAACCTTGGATTCTAACCACAGCCCCCTTATGTGCTCCACGAGGGGTCTATGTAGTGGTGTGTAGGAGCTGACATAAAGTGGCTTGCAAGAGATGATTGTTGAATTTTGTGGCAATTTGCAAGGTGGCTGCTAAACACAGCTATTGTTAATAAGTAAATTATATAAATTTGCAATTCAATAAATTATACTAAAAACCAGGTTAAACATTCAAAACTCATCACTCTCTAATTTCACTGCATTCTATTCTTGTTTATGCTCCTTTTCCTAACTCTATGTTAAGTGACATCAGGTTGGCAACTTGAAATCAACCATGGAAACCAGAGCTTTTTATCCTGCAAAGCCAACTGTTAAATATTTAATAGCACACTACTGTGTCTTAATAGGCTTCAGGTTAAGAACATCTGGTAGGGTGCTCTTTCAAATCAAAGATTCTAGGGTAGGCGTAACAAAGATATTTTAGATATAGCACCAAAAGCCTAATCCATAAAAGAAATAAGAAAATACTGGAGTTCATCCAAATTAAGAATGTCTGCTCTTCAAAGATGCTCTTAGGAGAATAAAAAGATAAGCCACAGACCTAGAGAATATATTTGTAAATCACAGATCTGGTAAAGGACTTATATCTAAAATATATAAAGAACTGTCAAAACTCAGTAAGAAAACAAACAACCAAATAAATAAAATGAACAAAAGATTTAAACAGACACTTCACCGAAGAAGATACATGGGTGGCAAATAAGCCCATGAAAAATGCCCAATATCATTAGTCATTAGGGAGCTAGAAATCAAAACCATGATGAAATACCACTATGCACATACTAGACTGGCTGAAATTAAAAACCTGTGACTTTACCAAGTGTTGATAAACATGTGGAGCAACCGGAATTCTCATACATTGATGTGGGATTATAAAATGGTTCAACCACTTCAAAAAACAGTTTGGCAGCTTCTTATAAACTTACACCTACCATATGACCCAGCCAGTTCAGTCGTATGTTTCTTCACGAGAGTAATAACAGTATATGTCCACACAAAGACTTGTACATCAGTGTTCATAGTAGAATTATTTGTGAAAAACGTAAACTGGAAACAACTCAAATGTCCATTAAGAGATGAATGGATAAACAAACTGTGATGTAATCATACAATTGAATACTACTTGGTAATGAAAAGGAATAAGCTATTGGTACATGTTACAACTTGAATGAATTTAAAAAAAAGCCAAGTGAAAGAGGCCAATCAAAAAAGAATACATACTATATGATTTCATTTATAGAAAATTCTAGAAAGTGTGAACTAATCTGTCATGGCATAAAGCAGATCAGTGGTTACCTGGGGATGGGGAACGATGGGGAATGGCATGAGTGAAAGATTACAAAGAGACAAGAGAAAACTTGGGAGTGGTGAACGTGTTCATTATCTTGACTGTGGTCATCACTTCATGAGTGTATACATATGTCAAAACTTATCAAATTATGCACTTTCAACTTATGCAGTGTATTTATATCAATTATACTCCAAAATAAAGATTCTATTAGCAAAAGATTTAAACAGACACTTCAGCAAAGAAGATATGTGGATGGCAAATAAGTCTATTAAGCAGTTATTTTTTCTTTTTCTTTTTTTAAATCTTTTTTAAAAAATTTATTGGGGTGACAATTGTAGTTATTTTTTCTTAGTAGTTTTGAGTTCCCTTCATTATGTCAAGCCACTGGGAGCCAGTTATTTGAGAAGATAACTGTTTCAGATTTCCTAAGTGGTATCCTCATAAAAGCCTAAAATATTTCCTCCACATTAAATCATATACTTTCCCACATTCTTCATTTATTATGTGAATATAATACGTGGAAGGAGCAAGCAGGGGCTTTTCCTTTATATGTAAAGAAGCTGAGACACAGATACTAAGCAAAATGTCTCAGGTCACTGAGGCAGAGGCAGAAATGGGACTGGAATCCAGATCTCCATCTTCTCAGTCAAATGATTAATGGAAAGATCTCTGTTGGAAGAGTGTTCTGTGTGGTTCCACAGGGTAATCAGAATTCACGGCAGGTTACTGAAAGGTAAGCCTGCCTGTTGGAGGAATCCATGTTCTGTTCAATTTTAACACAACCTTGGTAGAGATTTCAATATAATCAAACAAACTTGGTGCTCTGAAATGTTTAAAGCATTTTTTCAAGCTGGATAGCATTTTTGCCTCTTAATCAAAAGGTCTCTTATCAATATGCTATCGCTTGATACTGCTAATCTGTCCATTTAGTACACAGAAGACTCACAATCATCCACAAATCCAGGAACAATATCTGAGCCAACATTTCATTAACTTGCATATTTTTCCCAAACCAATGATTGGTTGTGCCCCCCACTTCCCCACTCTACTCCCTTTCCCTTTAGATGTTGCTGGGGAGATTTTGGCACAGCTTAGAAAAGGGAGGAGGGAAATGGGTAGGAAAAGGGGGAGTTAAAGGGGGAGTTACCAGGGATCACTGCTCTCAAAACAGACAAAAAGTAAGAAACACAAGAGTGGGAAAACCCAAGCCTCTGCACCCTTTTCTCAGAGTCAGGGCCTCCTTATATGGGAATCCTGCCAGAAAATTTAAGGTACCACTGAGAAGGAAGGCAGCAGGGATTGAGGATGTTCATACACTTGTTTTTAAGGACCATTTACAGAGTATAGGCAGTCTATTATACCCAAACTCCTCTTCTTCAATGGGAGACACACACAGTCACTCACCCATGCATACACAATGGTAAACAGAGACCTCAGCAGCTACAAAGGCACATGCATGCTCTCAGGCAGAAACAAAAAGACAAAAGGACTCATCCAGAAAAACACATTTTTCAAGTGCTCAAAAAATTAGGCACAGAGGAGAGTTATGAGATTAAGAGTAGAGGAAGCCATAGGTGGTGGGAGAGGCGGGGTGGAGGTGAGAGACTGGATTAGCAGTTAAATGTGAAAGAGAGAGGGTAAATCAGTTAGTCTGATTACACAGAAACTCCACCTAAGGGTGGATTAGAACAGAATGAGACACAAATCTTCTCAAATACTAGTGTTTCAAAGCTAGAATTTTCTGTTAAGCCTTTGCATTCCCCATGTTAAAAATAATTCTAATTACTTTTCCCACATTCTCTAGTAGATTAACTTCCCAGAACAATTGTGCAAGTGCAAAACAATCATATTAGTATATACATGTTGATTAAATTTATTTAAATAGTTCAAACCTTTAGGAAATGTATTTCTGAGGAAGTGAGCATGTGCCTCAGGTGATAGAATGGCAAAAAAAGGCAAATGCAAAAACAACTACAGCTAAGAAGAAAAGAAAAAAAATTCCCTATGAAACCGAGAGCATCTTCTAACCGTTGAAAATCGGAAATTAGACAGACAAAGGGAATTTTAAAAAAACTACTTTTTTTTCTTTCTGAATTGTTTTCAGTTTTGGCACACAAAAAAGGCACATATACAGACTGCTAAATCAATGCCCAACATAATCTCACTATTGTGAGTCACCGCAGCCAGGGCTAGGCTGAAGTAGTGGAAAATCTGAAATACACGATATTTCTAAAGACATGCATTTTTATTACTTTCAAGTGCAAAAAGTTACTCAATCTATGTTAAAACATTTTTTGCCTGGTAAAGGACCCACTTTCCAGAGTTAAGAATGGATTATTTAGTACAATTGCAATTACCTTGAACAGAGACATGAGACTTTCTCAATGAAGCAGATTCTACCTTGGCACTCCATCTTTCAGAGAAATAACAATAGCTAATGTTTATTGAGTATTTCCTATGTACCAGGCAAGCACTGTTCTAAGCAGTTTACATGGATTGTCACATTCATTCTTCACAATTGCTTTTAAAGTACGTTCGATGATTATCCCTATTTTACTGATGAGGAAACTGAGATTTAGGGAGATTAAATACCTCACTCAAAATCATACAGTTATTTCAGAGTTAGAGCTCAGATTTGAACCCAAATAAGCTGACTCCAGAGCCTGTGCTATTAACTAGACTACTGTGCTGCCTCAAGTAAACAACCTTTTGCCTCAGGTGAAAAAGAAAACCTGATATCAGGGATTTATTTTCAAAATGAAAGAAACTTTTAGGGTATGTTTTGGCATCCGCACACATTGAATTCTCTCTTCTACATCCTCAGGTCTCTGCAGCTACCTATATGATCCCAAACGAACATCACTGACTTCCAGAGTCATGAGCCTCAGGGACTGCTGGATCCTCTGGCATCGAAGAAAGAGCCAGTTGTCTTCTGTAGACTGTATTGCTAAAGCAGAAAAGTAAACTAGTACCTTTCAAAGGACACTGTAACAAGGGTTGACATATAAAGGCTTTCTGCTTAACTTTCAGTTAACCAGGAAAGTAAATCAATTACAACCTCCCATCCCTGAGCAGTGCAAGTATTCAAGACTTTACTGCCACGAGCCTAATGATTGTTTACATGTCTATGAATACAATCTTAAAATTGCACCTCCAATTCTATCTGCTTAACAAGCTTTTTTTTATTCTTTAGCTAGTACATAGGTGAGTTTTAGCCCAGCCTTGCCTCATCACAATGCTCAAGGATCATTAATTAGTGGAATCAAGATTATGAAGATTTATGTATTTACTTCTGATAAAAATACAAGTGACAATCTAATACCATCATTCGATATTTTGGTTGGATAATGAGAAATAACCCCATGTGAACCAGGAATGATTATGACTTTGGACCAAAAAAGCAGAGGAAGAAAATTGAAGGAAAACTAAAGAAATCATTTTTTGATAAGTTGAAAAGTTAAAAAGGTGCTGGGCAAGTTGCCATGCATACCATGTCCTGCGTATAATACTGGGCATTTCCTCACAGTTAAACACAAAAGGCCTGATTTTCCAGCTGCACACCTCGTTTCTGCGCATGCACTAGCAACTACTTGTAATGGAAATTCTCTATTTTGATGAATGATAATGCAATGAGAAATTTCCTGTGCAAGAATCCTAACTTGCTGAAAAGATATTCAAGTGAGATTAATTCCAAAAGGACTTTTATCCCATTTCTATATTATCCAAGGCTTCTAAATCAAACTCACTGCACAACAACTGTTATAAATCTATATAAAGAATCAGAAATTAGGAATTGGTCATAACCACAATAGACCTACATGGGCCTTTTTCCTCACTGACATTTGCCACCCAATGGCACACATTCTTACATTTATTGGAGCTTTATGGGGTCTGGACAAAACAAATAATATGGCAAATTGGGACTCCCTCCATAGATCACAGAGACACTATACTATAAACATACACCAAAATAAGTTATTGTGTCAAGAGTTCACTGCTCCCTTCATATTCTTTGGATTTAACAAAATGACTAAGACATTTCTGTCAAATTATAGAAGAAAAATTGAGCACATAAGGGGGTTCATAGAAAACAACAAAGAAGGAGCAGAAGCAGCCCTGTGTATAGCAGATGGACTACCGGATAAATCAGACCCACAATTAGAGTCTAAGAGGCTCAAATCCCAGCTTTGTGTGTGTTTTCTTTTAATTGAGGTAACATTGGTTAATAGCATCAGGTTTCAGGTATATGACATTATAATCCGATATCTGTATGCATTATAACAGGCTCACCACCAAAGTCTAGTTTCCATACGTCACCATAAATTGACCCTCTTTATCCATTTCACCCTCCTCCCACTCTCTTTCTCCTTTGGTAACCACAGTTCTGTTGCCTGTGTCTACTGATTTGTTTCTGTTAGTTCTGTTTGTTCATTTGTTGCTTTTTTGTTTTATATTCCACATATGAGTAAAATAATATGGCTTTTGTCCTTTTCCATCTGACTTATTTCACTTAGCGTAATACCCTCAAGATCCATTCATGTTGTTGCAAATGGCAATATTTCTTTTTTCTTTTCTTTTTTTTTCTTTTTTTATAGTTGAGTAGCATTCTCCACCTCTGTCACTTTACTAGCTGGATGACCTTGGGTAAATTACTTTCATTAAGACTCACCTTTCTAATTATAACATACGGAGGGACAATAATAGTACCTACACTATAGAGTTGCTATGAGGGCAAAATGAAACATATACGTAAAACACTTAGAATAGTGTTAATTCTTCACTAAATGGTAACTTTTATTATTATTCTCCCACATCTCCAAATCCTTGCTTTCACTTTGGCTATGGCCAAAAAAAAAGAAAAAGAAAAAGAAAAAAATACAAGCTTATGGTAGCACTAACTTCCACTTTTCATGTTGTGGAGAGCACGGGCAAAATCTTCATTGCCTACCTGCTTCTGTATGCACTTTCTAAGTTCTCCTCTCCCCACACCTAAATTTATCCATTAACTTACAAATCTCCATACTTTCTACCTTCCCATGATCCAATTCCTGCTTCTCCTGGCAATGCCTTCTATGTAGCTCATGTTCTTCATTGTCCCCTCTGCTCCCTGAGAAACAGAACCTGTCCTACGTGTGGCTCTGTCTTCTGTGCCACTAAATTATATGATTCAGTGATCTTCCACAGCTCTTGAGAATTTACCTTTTTCTCAAACTCTTGACTCACTCTTTATTTTTATTTTGGAAACCCACTCATAACAAATGATCCTGTCTATATATATGTGGGATATTCCTAATTGTTTTTGCTTATCCATTCTATTGTGATTCTCTGTGAGGCCCGTGAGTTACTTCTTTCAGAATCTTCATATGCTGTTAGCAAGTCTTCTATACACTTGAGAGCATAAATACAGAAATTGTAAATGAAATGAATTAACCTTTAAAAAGTATGATCAAGACAAATAAAAGAGAAAACATAAATAATATAAACCACAAACCAAAAGAGAAAAATTACAAATACAGATGAAATTTTAAAATTGGTGCAAAAATAATTGTAGTTTTTGCAATTATTTTTAACCTTTTAAACTGCAATTACTTTTGCATCAACCTAATATATATTACTTTAGATAAGTTAATTTGAAAGCCTAAATGAAATAAAAACATAATATAAATAGGATGACCCAAATCAGCCCAGAAGAAATAGAAAATGTGGATAGACCAATACTTAACAGAAGAAATTTAAACAGTATTCAAACATATCACCCCAAAACAAAACAAACAAACAAACAGAACAAAACAAAACAAACAAAACATGAGGCTCAGGAGACCCAGGTGGTATAATTGGTAAATAGTCAGATACAATTTCTTTTTTTTTTTTTTTAATTAAATTTATTGGGGTGACAATTGTTAGTAAAATTACATACAATTTCTAATACAAACTATTCCAGAGCATTAAAAAAGATGAACATTATCCAACTTAAATTTTCTCATTTTATGTACCTGGAAAAAAACGATAGCACAAGAGAACAGAGCTATAAGCTAATATCACTTATGAATTTAGATGGGAAAACTCAAAAATATTGACAAATAGAACCCAATATTAAAAAGAATACTATCTCCAAAAAATTGTAACTATATGAGGTGATGAATGTGTTACCTAACCTTATGGTGGTAATCATTTCACAATATACACATATATCAAATCATTATATTGTATACCTTCAACTAATAATAATGTTATATGTCAAATATAGCTCAATAAAATTGGGGGGAAAGAACTATCTATCATGATAAAGCATAAATAAGTTCTAGAATATCTAAAAATTACATTTACACATTAATAGATTGCAAAGGAAAAAATACCATAAAATCATCAATAATTTTGAGGGCAAAAAAGCACTTAATGAAATTCAAAACACATGAATGATTTTTTAAAATCATAGAAAATCAATTAGACCTTCCTTAACTTCACAAAGGGTATCTACCAGAAACTTACGTCAAACTTAACTGTGAGTCATTAAAACTCTCCCCATTAAAATTTTTAAAAATTTTAAAAAAACAACGGTGCTGGCCATTAGTACCATTATTCAATATATTACTAGAGTCTTTACTAATGAATGAGAGCGTAAAGAAATGAAAGGTAAACAATTTGGCAAGCAATTGGAAAATGATTGTAAAACACTTTTAGAAAGAGGGGAAATGCCATTATTGGCAGAAATATTATCTACATAAAAATCTAAAGAGATGAAAGTTAAAAAAACTAATATAGCTAAATATAGAGTGCAGAAAGAAGGTAGGTATAATATTGGCATATAGAAATTAATCTTTCATATATGCTAGCAATAACCTATTTAAAAGCAACAGAGAGACACACCAATGGAATAGAATAAAACGTCAGAAACAGACAAAGTCATATGGAAATTTTGTGCATGATAAAGGTGTCATTTCAAATCTCAGGGACAAAGATGAGCTTTTTATTAAATAGTGTTTGGACAAATGGATAACAATTTGGAAAAGAAAACATTGGATCCATACCTCACACCATAGAGAAGAAGAAATTCCAGAGGGTGAGAGAGATTCAATGTAAAAAAACAAAATTATACAAGCTGAGTGTGGGAAAAGGCTTTCTACCTATGATTCAAGATACAGATGCAATAAAGGGGAAAAAGTCCATGAATTCAAGTATATATATATATATATATATATATATATATATATATATATATATATATATTTTTTTTTTTTTTTTAAATGTGCAACATTAACAACATAAGAAAAATCAAAAGACAAATTACAAACTGGGAGAAAATAATTTCAGCAGGTATATAGTATATCTACTACATAAAGAATGCATCAATTAAGAAGAAAAAATACTATAACATAGTTTTACTTTTTTATTATACAAAATTTATGGAGTTTATTATACATTAAAAATCTCCTAACAGCATATTTCCTGAAACCTTGTCAAGAAATATCTATTTTGACAAAATGAAAAAAATAATTTCTCCACCCCACATGTATACCACATGTATACTTAAAGTTGAGCTCTTCAAATCTAATTCTAAGGGCAAATGTAGCATGAGTTTTAATTGTATACTGCATTAGTAATAGTATCAGTTAATAAGAATTAACCAATTACTTATGTTACAAAATCACCAAATATACAAAGCAGTTTTGCACATTAGTTATAACTTGATCCCCAATTCTCATATTAACTGAAATAAATTACATATGAGTACAGCTGAAAGTGATTGGTTAAAAAGTATAATATAGCTCCAGTTTCAAATATTTATGTATTATTTTTTAATGTACAAGAACAAAATCTCATGAAAGAAGAGTAAGCCAAACTTGCAAAAGTTAAAATGCAAGTCTTGCTTGCTACAGTCAGTGTTGGAATATTTAAAGTACAGTTTGAATCCTAGGAGGCTGTTATCAAAACCAATGTTAATATTTTCATTTTATTAATTCTGGTGGCAGGAGGTTTTATAATACATGGACTTATAGGTTCTGTCAGCATTTATGATAAGATTTAATTCTTAAATATTTTGAGTTCCTATACATGTCAAAATTAACTCCGATGCCTTTACCACACAAGCTTATATGTTACATGGAATGTTATGCACACTTACTATCCTTTTTCCCAAGCATAAAGATAAAATAAATATATCACCCCACAGATTGTAGAGCTTGAGAATTCTTTTGAAATTAAACACAAAGTAATCATTGTAGACAGGGCAAAAACTGATGGGCTTTTGGAATTCTTTTCAAGGTAACAATTTCAGTCCCTTATTAGCAAGTTTTCAAAACTTTAAAAGGGAGAAGGAATAATTTGTTTCCTATCTATTGACTTCATTACCAAAGTTACGAAAGTACTTCCATATAGATAGCAGAGTACATAGCAGAATTAGGTAGATTCAAGTTCTTCCCCTTTAAATAATCAGTTTTATTAATTTCTAAAAACCAGTGAGCGTAAGCTTGAATCTGAGAAAGAGATCCCAAAATCTAATTCAATTAACACCAAAGCATCCCAGAGCTACAAGGGAATTCAAAGAATAACAGACAAAGATCAGCTTTAACATGCAGAAAGCCATGTTCTTTAAACCCAAAGGAGAGTTGATTAAAGTTAATGCTTAAATATCTGCAGTAATGAAATAGTTCATATAGTACTATAGTAATGAAACAGAAGGTGAATTACCTAAAATTATTGAACCCAACACGACTTCCATTTGGCGTTGGAATGTGCTTTGGTCTGACCTATAGATATGAATGTGTTACTGCAGAAATTCCTATCAAAACGTGACTTAAAAGGAACTATAAGTCTGTCCAGCATCCCTAAGTCTGCCAGTAACCTTAACTCTAGCTTACACTTTGACCCAGAGTGCTAACAAAGGGTAGCCCTTCACTACTATGTAAAGCACCATCCAAATAAAACTGCTTCCTCATGCTGACCACCTCCCTTGTAGGGTGACAAGTTTCATCTGAGCTAAGTGAGGTGACAACTTAATAATATAAACAAAAGACTTAATTAAGCAGAAAGCTTACTAATTCTTAAAATGGTCTCAAAAGCATAATTTGCCATGACTAATCAAGTGCTGACCACAGAAGAAATTTCAACTTCTACAAAAGGAATGATGCATAAATTATTGTGAAAGCATTCTGTTATGCAGGGTGTCATGCAGGGTCTCTGGTCCGACTCCCCACATAAGAATGCAGGACATGGCTAGGCCAAAAAGGAACACCCACAGAGCCATAGATAGGGGAGTCATACCACTGTATTCTCGCTGGCGGCTGGGCTGGAGACACAGGAAGCTGGAGCCACAGACTCCACAATCCACACTCCGCCACACTCCGCCACACTCCACGCTTGCTAGCTCAGCCACCATCTTCTTGCTAGCCCCCACTTTTTGTTAGCGTAGCCACAGCAGTTATATCAGTGACCAATGATTAACCGGTAACAGCTGATGGCCAACTAGTCACAGCTGATGACTATCTACTACCTGAGCCAGCACCTTTCTATGTGAGGCCGAGAGCCTGGAAACTGCACTCCTGGCTCTGTCCCCACACATTCCTTTTGTAAACACAGAATAAACTTTTGTTCAATAAGTAATCCATAATTTCGACTTTTTAGCTAAATGTTTTGGTAACATAAGTCTTCAAAATAATGATTATCAAGTAATAATTATTCCCATTTCGCACATGGATAAAAAGAATATCATGATCCTATATATATAACTACCTATCCCATTCCGACAGAAAACAGTATACATGCAGTGTGAAACAGCCACACTATATTGTGAGAATTAAAATATTCATATATGCCGCTTCTAATTCAGAACTAAAAAGAAAAACTGTATAGATATGTGATATACATACACGCATATATAGTTTATATGTATATATATATACATATAAACTATATATGCATATATATATGGGCTATATTTTATATAGATAGACATATCTACACACACACACACACACATATATATATATATATATATATATATATATATATATGCTTTTCTTTGTAAAATTAGTCTCAGTGGATAATCTCCTGAAAATTTTAAATATATGACTATATAAAATAGTTTATTCAATATATTTAACTTGTCTATACATACTTTTGCATGTGAAACACAGGAACATAATTTCTACCAGCAATGTTGTATCTGAGTAGACACGGTTGTCTGGCTGATCCGTGGTGTTTGTTTGCCGAGTAGCGGACCCGCGGCCTGTGCGCTTCTGCACCGTTTCCTGTGAAAGTCTGAGGTGGCTGTGTAGATTTCTCCCTTTGTCTCATAACCATGTCCACCAAAGAGAATGCTAATTAACCAGCTGCCCACCTTAACAGATTCAAAAAAAGGGGAAAGACAGTACAGAAATGAGGTAGTGCCAAATAGAAGTTCATGTGGAGCTCAGGAAAGCTAAGAAGAATGACCTGATGCTGAAAAGGAGAAATGTAAGCTCGTTTCCTGATGATGCTACTTCTCCACTGCAGGAAAACCGCAACAACCAGGGCACTGTAAATTGGTCTGTTGAGGATATTGTCAAAGGCATAAATAGCAAGAATTTGGAAAGCCAGCTCCAAGCTACTCAAGCTGCTAGGAAACTGCTTTCTAGGGAAAAACAGCCACCCGTAGACAACATCATCCTGGCTGGTTTAATTCCAAATTTCTGTCCTTCTTGGGTAGAATTTATTGTAGTCCCATTCGGTTTGAATCTGCTTGGGCCCTCACTAACATTGCTTCTGGAACATCAGAACAGACCAAGGCTGTAGTAGATGGAGGTGCAATCCTAGCAGTCATTTCCCTATTGGCATCACCCCATGCTCACATCAGTGAACAAGCAATATGGGCTCTAGGAAACATTGCAGGTGATGGTTTGGTTCTCCGAGACTTGGTTATCAAGTATGGTGCAGTTGACCAACTGTTGGCTCTTTCTGCGGTTCCTGCTATGTGATCTTTAGCATGTGCTTACTGACGTCATCTTACCTGGACACTTTCACACCTGTGTTGCAACAAGAACCCTGCACCCCCGTGAGATGCTGTTAAGAAAATTCTTCCTTCTTTAGGTATCTCCTGCATCACAATGATCCAGAAGTGTTAGCAGATAGCTTCTGGGCCATTTCCTACCTTACTTATGGTCCAAACGATTGGAATGGTAGTGAAAACAGGAGTCGTGCCCCAACTTGTGAAGATCCTAGAAGCTACTGAATTGCCAATTGTGACTCCTGCGCTAAGAGCCATTGGAAATATTGCCACTGGGAGTGATGAACAGACTCAGGTTGTCATAGATGCGGGAGCGCTTACTGTCTTTCCCAGCCTGCCAACAAACTCCAAAACTAATATCCAGAAGGAAGACATGTGGACAATGTCAAACATCAGAGCTGGCCACCAGGACCACATACAGCAAGTGGTGAACCATGGATTAGTTCCATTCCTCATTGGTGTTCTCTCTAAGGTAGGCTTTAAGACACAAAAGGAAGCTGTGTGGGCTGTGACCAACTATACAAGTGGTGGAACAGTTGAATAGATTGTGTACCTTGTTAATTGTGGCATAATAGAACCATTGATGAACCTCTTAACTGCAAAAGATACCAAAATGATTCTGGTTATTCTGGATACCATTTCAAATATCTTTCAGGCTGCAGAGAAACTAGGCAAAACTGAGAAACTTAGTATAATGATGGAAGAATGTGGAGGTATGGACAAAATTGAAGCTCTGCAAAACCATGAAAATGAGTCTGTATACAAAGCTTCTGTGGGGACAGAGCCAGGAGTGCAGTTTCCAGGCTATCGGCCTCACGTGCAAAGGTGCTGGCTCAGGTAGTAAATGACCATCAACTGTGATTGGATGGCCATCAGCTGTGGCTAGTTGGCCGTCAGCTGTAACCAGTGAGCCATTGGTCACTAATATAACTGCTGTGGCTACGCTAGCAGAAAAATGGGGGCTAGCAAGAAGATGGCGGCTGAGGTAGCAAGTGTGGATTGCAGCTAGCAAATGGGGTTGGTTGGCAGAGAGAAGTGGACGGCAGGTTGTGGATCGTGTGGCTCCTGCTTCCTTTGTCTCCAACCCAGCCGCCAGCGAGAATATAGTGGTATGACTCCCCTATCTATGGCTCTGATGGTGTTCCTTTTTGGCCTCACTATGTTCTGAGTTCTTATGTGGGGAGCACGAGCAGGGACCCTGCAGGCTGCCCTGCACAACAAACTGGTGATCAGTCTATTTAGATTTTCCAATTCTTCGTGATTCTACCTAGAAAGGCTATATGTATCTAAGAACATGTGTATCTGTTCTAGGTTATTGAATTTGGTGGCACATAACCCTTTATAGTATTCTTAGATGATCCTTTGTATTTCTGTGGCATCCCTGGTAACTTCCTATCTTTCATTTCTGATTTTGCTTATTTGTGTCTTTTCTCTTTTTATCTTAGTGAGTCTAGCCAAGGTTTTGTCTATTTTATTAATCTTCTCAAAGAACCATCTCTTTGTTGCATTAATTTTTTGTATTGTCTTTTTGTTGTCTATTTCATTGAATTTTGCTCTGATTTTTATTATTCCCTTCCTTCTGCTGACTTTGGGTTTCATTTGTTCTTCTTTTAACAGTCCTTTAAGGATAACGTGAGGTTATTTATTTGGAATTTTTCTTCTTTCTTGAAATAGGCTTGTAATTATATAAATTTCCCTCTTAAAACTGCTTTCACTGCATCCCAAAAATTTTGGTAGGATGTATTTTCATTGTCATTTGCTTCTATGTATCTTTCGATCTCTCCTCTTATTTCTTCTTTGACCCAATTTTTCTTTAAAAGTATGTCGTTTAATCTCCACATATTTGTGGTTTTTCCTGCTTTCTTTTTGCAATTGATATCCCATTTCAAAGCCTTGTGTTCAGAGAACATGCTTAGTATGATTTCAATCTTCTTAAATTTGCTGAGGTTAGTTTTATGTCCCAATATATGCTCTATCCTTGAGAATGTTCCATGTACACTATAAAAAAATGTATAGTCTGATGTTCTAGAATCAAGTGCTCTATAAATGTCAATTATGTCCATTTCATCTAATGTGTCGTTTAGGGCTGCAATTTCTTTATTTATTTTCTGTTTGGATGATCTATCCATAGCTGTCAATGATGTAGTTAGGTCCCCTACTATAATTGTGTTTTGTGCAATTTCTCCCTTTAGTTCTGTTAGTAGTTGCTTTGTATATTTCGGAGCTCCCTTATTGGAGGCATGAATATTGATGACTGTTATGTCTTCTTGTGATATAGTCCCCTTTATCATTATGAAATGTCCACCTTTGTCTCTTTTTACCTTTTCCACTCTGAAGTCTGTTTCGTCTGATGTCGGTATTACTACACCTGCTTTTCTCTGAATACCATTTGCTTGCAGTGTCAATTTCCACCCTTTCACTTTAAGTCTATATTTGTTCTTGTAGCTGAGATGTGTCTGTTGGAGGCAGCATATGGTTGGGTTCCGTGTGTTGAGCCAATCTGCCACTCTGTGCCTTTTTATTGGTGAGTTCAGTTGATTTACATTTAGGGTGATTATTGATATATGAGGATTTCCTATCATTCTATCTCCGGTTTTCTGGTTGGATGGTGTATCGTTTGTTTCTTTGCCTTTTTCTCACTGTTTATTATTTCAGTGTGTTGGTATTCTATGATTTATTTCCCCTCTGTTTCTTCTTTTTTATGTTACATATTTGAGTAGTGGATTTTTTTTTGAGTGGTCACCATTAAGTTTTTGTAAAAGAAAATTTCATATTGAGAATATTCTATTATCTTCAGTATGGTTACTTTCTCCATTCCTTTGTGCTGCTTCAGACCTTTACTCTCTCCCCTTTTATGATTTTGTTGTCACAAAATATCCTTATTTATGCCATCAGTTGATATCTGTACTGCAGTAGCAAGTTGTCTTTTTCCTCTTCTTTTTTTTAAGTGTTTTTTTTTTTTTCTTCTTTACTCTGTATGTTATGTTTAAGTGTATAGTGTCTTATTTGGTGTAGGGGTTGCCATTTTCTGCTTCTATCTGTCTGTTCGTAATACTAATCATGCTTTTGTTTTCTTTTGCTTTTTTGTTTAAGGTTGAATAGTCTCCTTCAGCATTTCTTGTAGTGCAGGTCATGCATTAGATAATTCCCTCAGCTTTTGTGTGTCTGGAAAAGTTTTATTCTTCCTTCATATGTAAAGGATGTCTTTGCTAGATATACTATTCTTGGTTCATAATTTCTCTCTTTCAGTAGTTTGAATATTTGCATCCTCTCCCTCCTGGATTGTAGAGTTTCTGCTGAAAAATCTGATGATAAACTAATGGGCTTTCCTTTGTAGGTTACCATCTTCTTTTCCCTGGCTGCCTTGAGGATACTTTCTTTTTCGTTAATTTTTGACAGCTTCAATACTATGTGCCTTGGAGAAGTCCTGTTGGGATTGAGGTAATTTGGTGTTTTATTTGCTTCTTGGATTGTAGGATCCAGTGCTTTCTACAAGTTTGAGAAGTTGTTGTTGACTATTTGTTTGAATATACTCCCTTCCCCCTTTCTTCTCCTTCTGTTATGCCCATTATTCTTATATTGCTCTTTCTGATGGATTCATAAAGTTCTGTAGAGTTCCTTCATTTCTTTTAAATCTCAAGTCTCTCTCTTCTTTGATCTGTTTTATTTCCTGGTTTCTGTCTTCAATGTCACTGATTCTTTCCTCCATCTGGTCAGTTCTATTACCTAAGGTGGCCATTTTAATCTTCATTTCTTTTATTGAGTTCTTAATCTTCAGAAATTGTATTTGGGTTTTTTAAAAAATTTCAATACCCTTGGTAAAATGTTCATTTTTGTTCTTTGGTTGTATTTCTGAGTTCATTAACCTGCCTGTCTGTGTATTCTTCCATGTTGTTGAGTTTTTTCAGAACTGCAATCTTGAATTCTCTGTAATTTAAGTCACATATTTCCACATCTTTAAGTTCATTTTCTGGAGAATTTTTATTTTCTTTCTGAGCTGCATTGTTACTTTGATTATTCATGGAAATTAATGAATTATTATTTTTCTTCCTACACATCTACAGGAGTGGGTTCTGGAACAGGATTGTAGGAAGAGGTCTTTCTTTTGCTTTCCAGTAGTTGTTGGTAGAAAGCTTTGTTTTCTCTTTTACTGCAGCCTCTTATTCTCTCTCACACTGTAGTATTATATTTTCTCTGCACTGTCCTGGCTTCTCACACAATGGCGGAGTTCCCTGGAAGGTAGGCTTCTCCTCTGTGAACAGGTTCCCTGGATTTCAGGGCAGTGCCTCAGTTGGGGGATGTGGAGAGCTTCTTAAGTTCTGAAACTCTTCCTGCACCAGATTCAGGGCCTGTGTGTTTCAGTAGCTCTGTTTACCCCTGCAGGTATCCACCCAGATAGGTGGGGGCAGGGGCAGAGTGGGTTGTGACTGGTGGCTCTGAGCAATGGCGGCGACCACCAGCATAGCCAGTCTTGCACTCAGGTCTCCCTCCCCTGCGCTAGAACTAGTTGGGCTGTGAGTCTGTGGCTCTGGACCATAGTTCTCAGAATTACACATATTCTGTTTGTTTGATCTGACACTGCTATTTTTTGGTTCTAGCATTGAGCTGGTGGGGGTGGTGCACGCTCTGGGAGGGTGGGGAGGATGTGGCCAGGCTCTGTGGCTATGCCTTCTATCTTCTCCTTAGCAGTGAGGGTTTAAATCGCTGTTTTCACCCTTCTTCCCACAGTCTTTGCTCCAAGTTCTCTACCATGAGTGTTGGGTTTAGCCGTGTTATATACTAATCTCTCTGGTGGGACTGTGGGCCATAAGGGGTGTGCTGTCAGTCTGAATTCTTCCCTCTCCCATGACTGGGGTAACTCTGGAATGCAGGGAGCTCAGAGCTCCGGTCTGCATTGTGTCATGTGCCCCCACAACCCGCATCTCCACACTTCCCGCTTCCCTCCTCCCTCACGTGCCCAATTTGCCCACCTTTAGATGATTTCAATTGTTTGTCCCTTAGTCTTGCCTTCCTGATACACAGGGCATCCTTTGTGGAATTACAGCTGTTCAATTTATTGTAAATTCCAGGGGAGATTTCAAGAGGCTCACCTCACACCGCCATTTTATGATGTGCAGGTTATTTTCTTGTTTTTCTTTTTTTCTTTTTCTTTGTTTTTTGCTATAATGAATAGTGCTGCTATGAAATTTATGCCCAAATATTTGTATGGACATAAATTTTCAATTCTTTGAATATATACTCATGAGTAGAATTATTGTGTGAGAGATCGTTTTTCTCCCACAGATTGAGCAAAGCAAAACAAAACAAAAATAACAAAAATAAATGGGAAAAAAACACTTTCTAATATCAAGCATTGCTAAACATCTAGGAAAAATGTTATTCTTGTACTGTTTTGGTGGTAGTGTAAATTGATATTGCCATTTTAGAAACCTATTTGATAATACTTGATAAAATTTTAAATTACTGTTCTGTGACTCTAAAATTTAACTTTGTTGATTCAAGAGTAATCCTGCACATGCTTATAAGAAGACAGTTACATGGGATGTTGAGTCTTCACTACTTTCTACCATAGTGCTAAACTGGAAACAGCCTAAATGTCTATTTATGAAAGGATGTATAAATAAAGTATGATTTAGTCATATGATGGAATATGTATGGGGCCCAAATTATGCATTTCATCAGATGCACTAGGCCTTTGCCTACCTTTTGCCTACCAGTGGCATTCAACCATTTCCTCAATGGAGAACTTGGCTGAAAAATGGCATGAACTCCATTGCACCTACTGAGGTAAGACTTGCAGCAGCTTCAATATCCAGACCTGATCCAACTGCATCCAGGGGTGCTCTGGATTCTGCCACCACTTTTAGATTCATATGAATTTTATATTATTATTTTTATTAAATTTATTGGAGTGACATAGGTTTTAAGTGTACAATTCTATAATACATCATCTGTATATTGCATTGTGAATTCCTTCCCAGAGTTTTTGACCCCATTTACCGTTTTCTTCCTCCTCCCTTTCCCTCTGGTATCCACTAAACTGTTGTCTGTGTCTATGACGTTTTGTTTGTATGTCTTGTTCATTTGTTGCTTTCAGTTTTATATCCCACATATTTTAATGCAATGGGATGTGAGATCTGGCTCCCCCAGTAGTGACTTGGAGAGTCCAGGTGACTAAACTTGGATATATTTGTATAGGGGGCCATGGGGTTAACACCTTCAGGGACAAATATAGACCCATAAAAGACAGAATGTGTAAAAGTCCAGCAAGGAAATTATTTCCTCCTCTCTTCTTCCCTGTTTTGATTTATTTTTCTTGCTTTTGATGCTTTGGGATTTCACCTCTTAATAGCCTTAGTGCAAAACTTTGCCTAAGGTTTCTAGAGAAACTGGGGTAAGACAGAATTTAGCAACTAAAAAGAATGGACTAGGTCAATATGAGTAGATCTCAAATATGAGGTCTGACACTTAAGTTCATGAACTCATCCTAGAAAAAGTTCTACATACCTCATTGCTGAATATCACTATGGTCACCTTCGAAGTACTCCCCTTGGGAAGCTATGCACCAATGCCAGTGCTTTGTCCACCCTTCAAAGCAATTTTGGAACTCTTTTTCTGGAATGGCCATCAGAGCTGTCATTGTATTACCATTGATGTCCTGAATGTCATCAAAATGTCTTCCTTTCAATATTTCCTTTAAAATTGTGTAAAGAAAGAAGTCACTGGGAAGCCAGATCAGATGAGTGTGTATGTGTGTGTGTGTGGGGGGGGGTGTTGTTCCAATACAGTTATTTGTTTACTGGCTACAAAATCCCTCACAGACATTGCCCTGTGAGCTGGTGCATTATTGTGATGCAAGAGCCATGAATTGTTGGCGAAAAGTTCAGGTCATTTTTTTGTCTAACTTTTTCACACAGCCTTTTCAGCACTTCCAAATAGTAAACTTGGTTATCTGTTTGTCCAGTTGGTACAAATTCATAATGAATAATCCCTCTGATATCAAAAAAGGTTAGCAACACTGTTTTGATTCTTTATTTTTTAATTTTTTTAATGAAATTTATTGGGGTGACAATTGTTAGTAAAATTACATAGATTTCAGGTGTACAATTCTGTATTACATCATCACAATGGGATTTATAGATGACTGTTTTGATTCTTGATTTGGACTGATGGAACTTTTTTGGTCGTGGAGAATTGGTTGACTTCTATTGTGTACTTTGACACTTTGTTATAGGGTCATATTCGTACAGCCATGCTTCATCACCAGTGATAACATGGCCCAAAACATCGAATGCCTCTCCAAAAGGTCTTGACAAATTTCGACTCTCCTTTGCTTTTGTTCATCAGTGAGCTCCTTCGGGACGGTTTTTGCCCACACCTTTCTCATGCCAAGAAGATTTTCCTAACTGTTTCTCTATCGATGTTTACTTGGTCTGCTATGCTTCTCATAATCAGCCGAAGATTTTGACACACAATTTGATGAATTTCTGCAATGTTTTGTCAGTTCTGCTTGTTACTAGCTGCCCTTACCTCTCTTCATCAGTGATGCATTCTCTTCCCTCAGAAAAACATTTAATCCATTTGTACATTGCTGATTTCTTCATGGCATCATCCTCATAAACTTGGACTAACATGTCCCTGATTTCACTTCCACTCTTGCCAAGTTTAACAAGAAATGTAATGTTTGTTCCTTGCTCTAATTCAAACTCAGACATTTTTGCGATAACACACAAAATCACTCAACAACAATAATGAACGCTAGTCAGCAAGACACCGCCACAAGTCGACACGAGCACAGCTGTGAGGCACTGATATACCAAGGTTATGAAAACTTACCGAGCTCTTTGTACAGTGCTGCCAATATAAGCGTATGGTAGTCAGTTCACAAACTTAAATATCAGACCTCGTATGTAATACTGAGTTAGGTTAGGAAGATATGAAACAATATGCTTCATGTCATTTATGTAAATTTAAAAACTCATGTAATAATGCACAATATTATATATTAGTTATAGATAGACTATGGTTGCATACAAAATGGACTAAAAAGATATATACTAACGTCTGATAGTAGTTTCTCCTTAGTAGGTAAATGAGTGCAATATAAATGGTTGCTGGTCCTTAAGCAAGATTTTAATTTCTATGTAATTTTCTATAAATTGAAAAAAGAAAAAAGACTACACATACTAGAAAATGGTAACAGTTATTAATTTTGAGTGGTGAGAATATGACTAATTGTTCGTTTCTTTTTTCCTTCTTTATTATGTTTTTCTTTTCAAAAGGACAAAGTGCATCACAAATTTAAAAGAAAAAATGCATTATCTGGAGGAAAAGTTGCCTTCTCATATCCTCTAAGACAAAACAAGAAGTAAGTAACTAAGTCTTACTCTTAAACCTTAAGGACATTTTGGAGCTATTTAATTAGGACATCAAGGAGTCTATAGAGAGGCAAGTGACATAATGATCTAGACTGGCATTTGAGAGACCATGGTTCTAGAGACCTGGACACTGGATTCAACATTTATCTCAGTTTCAGTTCCCTTTCTTTAAAATAAGAGGATCAAACAAGAGGATATTTAAGATCTTTTCTAGTTATAAAAAACTACATTTTTTTCCATGCAACAGCAGTGACCAATAAAAGGCAGAATATCACTCGATGGTAATTATATGGCAGTTGTCTTCATGAGGATAAAGCTCTAGGGAGACGAAAATAAGGAAGGCTGGTATGGTCATCCAAGAAAGGTGTGTCAGTCAAGGTTATTGATTTCTAGGAAGATAAACTGGCTGTAATAAACTTAAGAAAAGGGAATTAAAAAATATTTTTAAAAAGTAGTTTCAGGTATACAAAACAATGTACATTTACACCCCTCACAAAGTGAAACCCCCTCCCCCAATCTACTACCCCTCTGACATCGTATATAGCTGTTACAGTTCCAGTGACTCTATTCCCCACACTGTAGTCCACATCCTGTGACCATATATATATATATTAAATTATAGTTGACATTCATTGTTATTCAGCTTCAGCTTCAGGTGTACAGCGCAGTGGGGGGAAAAAAAGAAAAGGGAATTTTTTGGAAGGTCACCAGGAACTCAGAGAATCAGTGGCTAGTTGGAAGATCAGGTTTGGAAAATTGTCTGGAACCAAGGACACTGGACCCAAGGACAAGCCACAAAACCGATGTTCCATGGAGCATACTTTCTTTCACTCACTTAAGGACCAAAGTCTTAAGAGAGAGCTTCTATTTTGTTAACCAAAGTCATATTGCCTCTTCTTTGGTGGGAAGAGGGAAAACGTCCTTTTCACTCAACAATTACTTATTTAATGCTGACTGTATGCTTGGAGACAGAGCAGGATTAACACAGATACTTTTATTACTCTGGGGTTTGGAGTTGTTAATAAATAGATAATTTCTTTGCTTTTCTTGTGTTTGAATTTTTACAGTGAAGATATACTTATGTATTAGTTTTGTAATAGAAGCACAAATGTAATTAAAGAAAAAGACTCTGTGTAAAACAATGAAGTTTTCAATTAGCAATAATCGCGCCTCGGATATGTCTTGAAGGACAGCCTCAGAATATAAACTTCATTGGAGGATAACTGACTTTGGGATGCTAAAGCAGACTATGAACTCTATGCTGAAGTAAATTAAGTGGGTGAGAGAGTGGGTCCTGGAACATATTTTCAAAGTGTTCGAATGCCAGATTTTGAAGAGTAATAGAAATTAACTAAGCTTGAGAAAGTGGGGAGAATGAAATATATGTTAAGAAAAGAGAAGCATGGGAGGAAAGCATGGAGCCATGAGTAAGTAATCTGGCATGCCAGCATACATGAGAGGAATTGGTAAATAATAATAATAATAACAATAATAATAATGATAATAAACTAAGAGTGTATCAGTTAGAGTTTTTAATTGCAAACAAAACCTACTCCAGCTATCATGTTTCCCCAAAAATAAGACCTAGTCAGACAATCAGCTCTAATGTGTCTTTTGGAGCAAAAATTAATATAAGACCCAGTCTTATTTTACTATAAGATCGGGTCTTACATTATATAATTAATATAATATAATATAATATAATATAATATAATATAATATAATACCGGGTCTTATATTAATTTTTGCTCCAAAAGACGCATTAGAGCTGATGGTCCAGCTAGGTCTTATTTGTGGGGAAACAGGGTATTTAAAGCAATAAAGACATTTATTAACAGATATTACGTGGCTCATAGTATCATTGGGAGGGCTGAAGAAACAGACTTAAGGCTAAGCTTCCAGGAAAAATGCCCCAAACCACACCACAAAACTGGCCAAATGAGGAGAAAATTGAAGTCTTTGTCACTCTAAATACTAAGTTCCAGGAACTCAACTGTACTACAAAGCTTACTGGCACCAGTAGCAATGTCACGTCTGTGCTGCTGCTGCTCCTGAAAGTTGGATGCCTCTGCCACTTGTACCAGCAAAGTGAGAGCCTCACACAGAGTCAGTTTCCTCACATTATTCAGTTGCAAATCTAATGTCTGACATGAGTGTACCTGTTTGGCTGTTGCTAGATTGAATGCCTACTTCCTAGCTGTAAGGGAGGCTAGAAATTTCTGTTCTGACATCTGTTGTTAAAGAGTGAGCCTAATTACATTGGGATTTTTCTACATGTAGAAAACCTATTCAGAAGATGATGGATAGGCAGCCAGAAATATCAATGATGACCACTGCAAATAGGTTGGGGTCAGACTTTGAAAAGCCTTGAATGCCATTATTAAGTGGCTAGACTTTATCTAGGTAGGCAATGGGGAGTACACAAAGGTTTTATATAATGAAAAGATTGCTGTTTTAACTCATTTTAAAGCATTTGTAAAGTTTAGTAAAACTGAAGGTAGTGAGAATAGTAGGAAATTTTGCAATGGTACAGATAAAAGAATATAAAATTCTGGACCCAGGCATTAGGTGCACATAGGAAGGAATATGATACAAGAAACGTCAGGGATAGAATGTAAGGAACTGAAGAAGAAAGGATTTATGAGGTCTGGTTCTCATCTTAGATAACTCTGCAAGATTAACTGTTCTGTACTTTGTTTTTTGTTTTGCTTTATTTCATTAGAATACAAGGGTTTCTTTCCATAAATAAGATTGTTCCTCATGGGTCAATTTCTTTTATTTGCCAAATATTTATACCTTGTACTTAAAGGAATTTTTTCAGCTGAGAATTTCAGATAGCTTTTTAATCTTCATTAGTCCTCTTGGTATTCAGCTCATTTTCTGGGGGAAAAATTATCATTCAGTCATCCATCTACCCATTCATTCATTCTTTCTTTCAACGTTTTTAGTACATTATATAAACCAGGTAAGAGTTTCAAACCTCTGAAGGCATATTATTATAATAATTATACTTGATAATTATTATAAAAGTATAATAATTATTTTATAAATATAAAATATTTGAAATGACAAAATCATGTTGCAAAACTTTATAGCAATAGGTGGAATTAGGTAAATACTGTAAGATATGTTCAAATAACTTATTCAGGGTTTTAGAAGATTGAGAAACTATTTTCATTTTGGGATTTGGGGACTTACAGAAAGGGTCCATGGAATGATGCTCAGATTTGCAGGATAGGTAGGATTTGTATATGTAAGGACATGAATTAAAGAAAAGGGAACAGCATGAGCAACATGGCATATTTTTTTAAATTACAATTTATTGGGGTGACGATTGTTAGTAATTACATAGATTTCAGGTATACAATTCTGTATAGATGATGTAAAACATGGCATATTTAAAGGAAGAAGAAGAAGAGGTCAGTTTTGGCTGGGATTCAGGATGTAAAGGAATGAAGCTGAAGAGGTACGCTGGGGCCATATTGTGAAAAATTGTGACTGCCAGGCTGAGGGGTTTGGATTGTATCCATTAGGCAATAAACAGCCACTGAAGGATTTCAGGCTTGGAGTAACACAATTGGAGTTGTGCTTTAGAAAGATCAATATGACAACTGTGAGGAGAGTGGTCTCAAGATTCAGAAGCAGGGAGATCAGGTAGCAAAGTATTGTAAACATAATAATGGGTAACGGAGAGAAGAAAATGTATCTCAATACAGTTGTCTCTTGGTATCCATGGGGAATTGGTTCCAGGACCCACATGGATAACAAAATCTGCGGATGCTCAAGTCTCTTATATAAAATTGCGTAGTATTTACATATGACCTACACACATTGTCCTGTGTACTTTAAATCATTTTTAGATTACTTATAATACCCAATACAATGTAAACACTATGTAAATGGTTGTCATACTATATTGTTAGCACATACTGACAAGAAAAAAGTCTGTACATGTTCAGTACAGATGCAACCATAGTAGGCCTAACTACATGGTGCACATCAGCAACAATGTAACTTTGTTCCAAATATTTTCAATCCATGGTTGGTTGACTCCATGGATGCAAAACCCATGGATACAACTGTAATATTATGGAGAGGAGTGGATTAGATGAAGGCTGCAAGGGCAAAGAGACCAAAGGTGATAGTGAGTTTTTTAGCCTGAATGAATAAGAAGGGCATTATTCCCCTGTAAGACTGATTAGATAACTGCAAAGAGAAAAAATATTTAGTTGTATATACCAATAATAAAATATCAGAAGGAGAAATTAAGAAAACAATCCCATTTACAATTGCTTCAGAGACTATAAAATACCTGGGAATAATTTTAACCAGAGAAGTAAAAGATCTGTACTCAGCAAATTATAAGACACTGAAGAGAGAAATTAAAGAAGATACAAATAGATGGAAACACATACCATGCTCATGGTTAGGAATAATTAATATAGTTAAAATGTCCATACTGCCTAAGGCAATATACAGATTCAACGCAATTTCCATCAAATTACCAACGATGTTTTTCACAGAAAAAGAACATGTAATGCTAAAATTTATATGGGACCATAAAAGACCCTGGATAACCTCGGTAATCTTGAGAAATAAGAACAAAGTGGGAGGTATAATGATACCTGACATCAAATTATACTACAAGGATACAGTAATCAAAACAGCATGGTACTGGCATAAAAACAGACACATAGATCAATGGAACAGAATAGAGAGTCCAGAAATAAATCCATGCCTATATGACCGTTTAATGTACAACAATGGAAGCAAGAATTATTTACGGTGGGGTAATGACAGTCTATTCAATAAATGGTGCTGGGAAACCTGGACAGACACGTGCAAAAATCTGAAACTGGACCACCTCCTTATACCATATACAAGAATAAATTCAAAATGGATGAAAGACTTACATGTAAAATCTGAAACCATAAAACTCCTAGAAGAAAATATAGGAACAAAGTTTACAGACATTACCTGGAGTAAGATTTTTTACTGATATAGCACCTCAGGCAAGGGAAGTAAGAGAAAAAAATAAACATGTGGGATTACATCAAACTAAAAAGTTTTCTAACAGCAAAGGAAACCATCAATAAAGCAAAAAGGGATCCTACTGAATGGGAGAAGATATTTGCCAATGATATATCCGATAAGGGGATAATATCCAAAATTTATAAAAAAACAACAACAACAACAACAAAAAAACTCAACTCAACTCCAAAAAAACAAACAACCCAATTTAAAAATGGGCAGAGGACATAAAGAGACATTTTTCTAAAGAGGACAGACAGATGGCAAACAGACATATGAAAAAATGCTCAATCTCACTAATCATTAGAGAAATGCAAATAAAAACCACAATGAGATACCACCTCAACCCAGTCAAAATGGCTATCATCAATATATCAACAAACAACAAGTACTGGCGAGGATATAGAGAAAAGGGAACCCTTGTGCACTGTTGGTGGGATTGCAGATTGGTGCAGCCACTATGGAAAACAGTATGGAGGTATCTCAAAAATCTGAAAATGGAACTACCTTATGATCCAGCAATTCCATTCCTAGGTATCTATCCAGAGAAATCCCAAACTCTAACTTGAAAAAAGTATGCACCCCTATGTTTATTACAGCACTGTACACAGTAGCGAAGACACGGAAACAACTGAAATGTCCATCAGTAGACAACTGGATTAAGAAACTGTGGTACATTTATACAATGGAGTATTATGCAGCCATAAAGAAGAATGAAATCTTACCATTTGCAACAATATGGATGGACCTAGAGAACACTACGCTAAGTGAAATATGTCAGACAGAGAAAGACAAATACCATATGATCTCACTTATATGTGGAATCTAAAGGAAAGTATAAATGAACGAACTAATCAGAAACAGTTATGGAGACATAGAGGACAAATTGAGGGTTGCTAGATGAGAGGGGCTGGTAGGGATAAGGGAAAAAGTTAGGGGATTAGAAAGCACAATCAGTAACCACAAGATTGCCATGGGGAAATGAAAGTCAATTTGAGGAATGTGATCAATAATGTTGTAAAGATTTTGCAGGGTATCGATGGACACTTGTCTCATTAGGGAGACCACCTCAGGGAAGATGTAGATGCCTGATCACTACACTGTACACCTGAAGCTAAAGTTGAACAACAATGAATGTCAACTACAAATATTTATATATATATATATATATTTACCAGAAGCGGAGTACAGCATTAGGAATAGAGACAGTGGAAATGTAATGGCTGTGTGCGATGTCAGAGGGGTAGTAGATGGGGGAGGAGGGTTATCACTGTGTGAGGGATATAAATGATAAATGTCTAACTATTACATTATTTTGTACACCTGAAACTAATAAAAAATGTTATAAAAATATTTAGTTATTGTTTCTCAGACAAAGAAAAAGTTGAAACAGTTACATAGATAATTTGAATGGAAAAACATGCAATTAAAAAAAAAAAGAAAGTTTTTATACCTAAATAGAAAAATTCTATCATCTAAATCTTTCAACACTCTTTTTTTATAATTATAATTATGTAGATAGAGCTGTGTGGACTTATAACCATAAAATATGTTATTTGGTCATAAGAGAATCCAAGATTCCTCATTCTTTACCAATTAGTAATACATTAAATGTTATTACAATAGAATTTTTAAGTTTTGTGAAGACTAGGAAATTGCCTGTGTGGTTCACTGCCATAAATCATTCACATGGAACTGTACCCACCACATAGTAGCCAATCAATAAATGTATGTTGACTGAATAAATAGTTATAAGCAAACAGAAAATTTTATCTGATCTCATTTCTAATGCCACCTTATAGTTATATTACTCCAATGAGTAGGCTCTATGAATCCAATACAGAAACTGCACAACAATGAAATTATATGGTTGCAGATTAACAAGAAGGAGGAGAAACTGTTGTTTCTGTTCTGTTGTTTTTGAGCAGTGAAACGTTCACCATTACATTTCTGTTGGGTGAAAATGAATATCCTTCCCCACAAAAAAAAGGAGAAATACTGGTAGTATCAGACCTGAACAGAGCCAGTTACATAATTTGCAGGGGCCAGGGAAAAATGAAAATGTGGGGTTCATTGTTCAGAAAATGTCATTAAAATTACTAAAATATAAAGTTTTTCCTTTCTTCCATGGCCTGTAACTCTTCCTCCTTCTCTCTCTCTCTCCACTTGTAATAGTGATTTCTATTCTCTATTTTGTGCTATTCTAAATACTAAAATAAAATTCTTAGCATGAATTTTACCATTCATACAAATATTGTGAAATGCAAGCTTCAAATGCAAATATAAGAGTGTTGAACTCATATATGAAATCACTGAAATGACACAATTCATATTTCATAGCCTGTATATGTTTCTGTATCTTGTTCTTACCAGAAGAGTGGAAACATGACACAAAACTAATTCAACTGTTTTATTTCACTTATTGTTATACTCATATTCTACCAACACTCTTTATCTTCAGTTTTCTTACAAATATAGAAGGACTAAATGGAAAAGGAACAGTGGTTTGTTCTATCTTTCCCTTTTCTTAGATGCATTGTTTTCAGCGTAAGTGGTTGGAGGATTTGGGGAGGTAACACACGTAAGAAAGGATATGACAAGGGTTTCTTGATAGTTTATGTTTCTTAGTACAGTATTGTCTTTTTTCTGTGTTCGAAGCATGTACTTGTTGGATGGAAAGTGTGGACTCTCTGGCTGACAGCATCTGTTTTACTCACTGTGAGACACATTGAACTCCCACACAGAGTGGGTCCACTGGAATTCTGTGCTCTGGGGAATCATGAATGCTATATGCAAATAGAATAGCAAGGAATGGTGATGGATGTACATATTGCATATATCTTCTTCACTCACAAACATCCCCCATAGTGCCATTGGACTACATTTACAAAACACAAATTTAAAGACAAATACCAAAACAGCGGCAGCAGAGCATTACATAAAGAGTGGGCCCCTTCTGGCCTGTAACTCTTCCTCCTTCTCTCTCTCTCTCCACTTGTAATAGTGATTTCTATTTTCTATTTTAGTACTATTCTAAATACTAAAATAAAATTATTAGCTGGCTCTGGACCTTATGTTCCTCATCTCAAATCCTACACTCTACTCCCAAATATTAAAAAAAAAAAAGAAACAGAAAAATAGATGTATCTTTACAAAGAATGTAGGTGGTGACCTCAGAATGAGGAGGTAGCAAACTGTCTTCTGATCTCACCATCTACAATGAAAACCATGAAAGAAAACCTCAAAGTCACTTTGGTAAGAAAAAGAGAAGGAATTAAAATTATTTGTTTCACACATGCTAGTTGAAGTATCTGTGAAGGTCCTTATTCTCATATACATAAGCATCACCATCAGATGTTTTCACCCTCCCACACAGGTCCTCCAAACTCATGCAAGCACAGTTGGTCACAATCTCCAACAACTCCACATGCACAAAAATAACACATATAGGATGGGCAAAGATCAATAATAAGTTTCTACCATCATACTTAGGAAAAAAAGGTAGAAATAATGCAAAAGGAAGGATGAAAGTAAGAAGGAAGGAGGGAAAGATGGCAGGAGGAAGGCAGAGTGTAGAAAGATAAGAATGTGAAAGAAGGATGAGGGCTGAATGGTGAATAAGAGAGAAAATAAGGATGAATAGGAGAATGGGCTGAGTGAGTTAGATCATGGTGAAAGCAACCACTTGCTAGCATTCTCTATTGTCAGAAAACAAAGTGGAGAGATTCAAAACTGTGACTTTCTTTTTTAAAAAAATTATAATTTTTTTAAAAAAATTTATTGGGGAATATTGGGGAACAGTGTGCTTTTCCAGGGGCCATCAGCTCTAAGTCGTTGTCCTTCAATCTAGCTGTGGAAGGCACAGCTCAGCTCCAAGTCTAGTCGCCATTTTCCATCTTTAGTTGAGGGTGGCGCAGACCACCATCCCATGTGGGAATTGAAGCAGCAACCTTGTTGCTGAGAGCTCGCAGTCTAACCAACTGAACCATCCAGCCACCCAAAACTATGACTTTCTTGATTACAGAGAAGGACCAATATTTTTCTAGAGAGTGAGGTTGGCAAGATGGATAATAAGAGGCTCTGGACCCTCCTTCCCCCTGCCCCAAACACACACTGATTCAGTAAAAATTCGTGGACAAATTATCTTTGTAGGAAATCAGAAACTAATTGAATACTTCCTGTATCTTGGGTGAACATGAAACCACACTCACCAAAGCTGGTAGGGAGATTCAGGACACCCTCTCACCAGAAACCTTGCCCCCAGTGCACCACCAGACAACCAGGAGAAGATCCTCTAGCTCCCAGCACTCCAACATTTTAAGATGTATTCCCAGAGTTTTGACTTCTGTCTTGAAAGTCCTGGAGCTCTGATGGGTCTGGCACAGTTTAGCCTCTCATGGAAAAATGGAGGTGGTAGCTTGGGCTGGTAAACACCATAGCTCCTCACTCCCACCCACTCAGCACAAAGCAAGAAGACACAAACTACAACTGTCTGCTTTTCTCTGGGAATTGAGAATTGGTAGAGGCCTCCTGAATCTCTGGTTAGGCTGCATGGTAGGTGTCTTCTCTTGTATGAGCTTAGTCCATGAATACACGGATCTTCCTCCAAGACAGATCACATATCAGGTCATAAAAAAAGTCTTAACAAATTTAAGAAACTGAAATCACATCAAGTATTTTTTCTGACCACAATGGGATAAAACTGGAAATCAATAGCAGAAAGAAGCTGGAAGAATGAAAAATATTTGGAAATTAAACAAAACACTCTTGAACAACCATTTGGTCAAAGAAGAAATTTTTAAACAGTCAGAAAATACCTTGAGACAAATGAAAATAAAAACACAACATACCAGATATAATGGGATGCAGCAAAAGCAGTACAAAGAGGAAAGTTTATAGTGATGTGTGCCTACATTAAAAGTGGAGAAAGATCTTAATAAACAACCTAACTTTATACTTCAAGGCACTAGAAAAAGAACAAATTAAGCCCAACGTTAGCAGAAGAAAGAAAATAACAGATTAGATCAGAAACAAGTGAAATAAAAAATTGAAAATGTCAACAAAACTAAGAGTTGGTTTTTTGAAAAGGTAAATAAAATTGATAAACTCTTAGCTAGACGAAGAAAAAAGAGAGAATACTCAAATAAGTAATATCAGAAGTGAAAAAAAGTCACTACAACTGATGCCACAGAAATAAAAAGGCTCATAAGAGACCACTATGAACAATTATATACCAACAAACTGGATAACTTAGAAAAAATGAATAAATTCCTAGAAACATACATCTTACCAGTCTGAATCATAAATAAATAGAAAGTCTAAACAAAACTATAACACAATTGAATCAGTAACCAAAAACCTCCCAACAGAGAAAAGCCCAGGACCAGATGGGTTCATGAGTGAACTCTACAAAACATTTAAGGAATTAATGCCAATCCTTTTGAAACTCTTTCAAAAACTGAAGAAGAGGAAATACTTCTGAATTAATTTTATGAGGCCAGCATAACCCTGATACCAAAACAAGACAAAGACACCACAAGAAAAGATAACTACAAGCCAATATCCCCAATGAACGCGGATGTAAAAATTCTCAACAAAACACTAGCAAACTAAATCCAATAGCACATTAAAAGGGTCATACACTGTGAACAAGTGGGATTTTTCCCTGGTGTGCAAGCATGGTCCATCATATGAAAATCAATTAATGTGATATATCACATTAACACAATAAAATATAAAAATCACATGGTTATATCAATAGAAGCAAAAAAAAAAAAAAAGCATTTGACAAAAATTCAACACCCTTTCATGATAAAAACTCTCAACAAACTAGGAACAGAAGGAACTTACCTCAACATAATAAAGGTCATATATGACAAACCCATAACATCATACTTAATGGTAAAAATCTGAATATGTTTCCTCCAAGCTCAGGAACAAGGCATAGGTTACAACTCTCACCACTTCTGCTCAACACAGTACCATAAGTCTCAGCCAGAGGAATAAGGCAAAAAAAAAAAAAAAAAAAAAAAAAGGAAAGAAAGAAACAAAAGGCATCCAAATCAAAAAGGAAGAAGTAAAAATTTTCCTTGCTGTAGATGACATGATCTCAAATACTGACAACCCTAAAGACTATATTTAAAAAAAAACACCTAAGGACTATATTAAAGACTAATTAATGAATTCAGTAAAGTTTCAGGATACAAAATCAACAGACAAAAATCAATTGCATTTCTATACACTAACAATAAATTATATGAAAAAGAACTTAGGAAATGAATCCTATTCACAACAGCATCAAAAAGAATACAACACTTAGGAATAAACTTAATTGAGGAGGTGAAAGAATTCTATACTGAACACTATAAAATAATGATAAATGAAATTAAAGAAGACACAAACAAATAGAAGAACATTTCTTACAAGACAAGCAAATGAGAAACAAAAACTCATAGACACAGACAATAGTGTAGTGGTTATCAGAGGGCAAGGGGGGAGGTGGGTGGTAGATGAGGGTAAAGGGGATCAAATATATGGCGATGGAAGGAAAACTGACTCTGGGTAGTGAACACACAATGTGATTTATAGATGATGTAATACAGAATTGTACACCTGAAATCTATGTAACTTTACTAACAATTGTCACCCCAATAAACTTTAATTAAAAAAATTGTATGTAATAGCAAAAAAAAAAAAAAAAAAAAAAAAAAAATTCCTGATTTCAAACGAAATTACAAAGCTATAGTAATCAAAAAAGTATGGTACTGACATAAGGAAGACACAGGCAATTGGAACAGAATAGAGATCCCAAAAGTAAATCCATGCATACACAGTCAGCTGATCTTCAACAAGGGTGCCAAGAATACCCAACGGGGAAAGAATAAGTTCTTCAATAAACGGTGCTGGGAAAACCGAATATCCAGAAGCAAAAAATGAAATTAGACCCTTTTCTTATACCATACCCAAAAATCAACTCAAAATGGATTAAAGATTTAAACTAAAGACCTGAAACTGTAAAACTCCTAGGGGAAAACTTTATGACATTGGTCTTGGCAATGATTTCATGGATACAATACCAAAAACACATGAGTCGACAACAAAAAAGTAAACAGTAGAACTGCTCAGGCTACAATAAGAAAATACCATAGACAGGGTAGCTTATAAGCAACAGAAATTTATTTCTCATAGTTCTGGACTCTGGAAGTCCAAAGTCATGCATGGGCAGCTTTGTGTCTGGTGAGAACCTACTGGTTTTTGTTTTGTCCTCATTTGGTGGAAGGGGCAAGGGATCTTTCTAGGGCTCTACCCTAATGATCTAATCACCTCCTAAAGGTCCTGCTGCCTTCTAATACCATCACATGGGGTTTAGGATTTCAATATACTAATTTTGTGGGGGCATTCAAACTATAGTAGTGACTAGATCAAACTAAAAAGTTTCTGCACAGCTAAGGGAACAAGCAAGTGTAAAGAAAACCTGTGGAATCAGAGAAAATATTTGCAAACCATGTACCTAATAAGGGGTCAACCTTAAAAACATGTATGGAGCTCCTACAACTTAATAGTAAAACAATAAATAACCTGATGTAAAAATGGGCCAAGGACTTAAGTAAACATTTCTCTAAAGAAGACATACAAATATCCAACAGGTATAGGAAAACAATCTTCAACACCACTAATCACCAGGGAAATGCAAGTCAAAACCACAATGAGATATCACCTCACACCTGTCAGGATGGCTATTATCAAAAAAACAAAAGACAGCAATTGTTGGTGAAGATTTTGAGAAATTAGACCCCTTGAACACTGTTGGTGGGAAAGCAAAATGGTGCAGCTGCTATGGAAAACAGTACGGAGGTTCCTCAAAAAATTAAAAATAGAACTACCAAATCTTACTTTTGGGTGCTTATCCAAAAGAATGGAAATTAGGATCTTGACTAGATATTAGCACTCCTCAGTTCATTGCAGCACTATTCACAATAGCCAAGATGTGGAAACAACCTAAATGGTCATTGACAGATAAGTAGATAAAGAAAATGTGGAATTGTGGTACATTGAGGTGAGGAAAAATGGCGGCGTGAAGTGAGCCTTGGTAAAGCTCCCCTGGAATTTACAACAAATCAAACAATAACTCCACAAAGGACTCCCTGCACAGCACACAGGCAAGACAAAGAGGCCCACTACGGAAATCACCTACAGGTGGGAGATTCGAGGGAGCGGGGAGAGGAGGAAAGGGAGAAGTGCAGAGACGGAGCCGCTCAGGCTCAGGACGCAGACCTAGCTCAGTGCTCCGAGGTCGCTGCTTCCCAAAACGACCGCAGCTGCGGGAGAGAGAAGAACTCGGACTGCTAGGGCTCCGCTTATGGCCCAAAGGGCTGAGGGGGCAGCATATAACACGGCTGAACCCAACGCTCACGGCAGAGACCTCAGAGAAAACACTGAGGGAAGAAGGCTGACAATGGTGGTTTAAGCCCTCACAGCCGAGTAGAGAATGGAAGCCTTAGGCACTGAGACTAGCTGCCCCTCCCTACCTTCCTACAGCTCACCCCGCTCCCACTTGCCCGGTGCTAGAAAGATAACAGTAGTAGTGTCAGATCAAAACAAAAGAATATTTGCTGTTCTGAGAACTGTGGACCGCAGACACAAATTCGCAGCCGAACTAGTTCCGGCAAAGGGGAGGGAGCTGTGAAAGCAGGACCGACTGTGGTGGTGGTCGCCGCCATTGCTCTGGGCTACCTCTCACAACTCACAGGGCGCCTGGCCCCACCTATCTGGGCGGATCCCTGCAGGAGTAAACAGAACTGCTGAAACATACGGGCTCTGAATCTGGAGCTGGAAGAACTTTGGACATCAAAAGCTCTCTACCGGGACACTGTGCCCTGTGACCTAGATGAACTATTAACAGAGGAGAAGCCCATCTCCCAGGGAATCCCCTCATTCTGTGAGAAGCTGGAATAGTGCAGAGAAAACATAGCACTACCATGTGGGAGAAGAAAAATAAGCTGCAGTTGGAGAAAAAATAAAACATTCTACCAAAAAGTACTGGAAAACAAAAGAAAGACCGCTTCCTATCAACCTGTTGCAGAACCCACTCCTGTAGATGTCTAGGAAGAGAAATAGTAAACCAGTAATCGCCATGAATAACCAAGGCAACAAGATAGCTCAGAAAGAAAGTAAAAAATCTCCAGAAAAGTCACTTAAAGATACAGAAATATGTGACTTAAATGACACAGAAATCAAGAATGCAGTTCTGAAAAAACACAACGAGATATAAAAAACACACAGAAAGGCAGTTAAATGAACTCAGAAACACAATCAAAGAAAAGCATGAGCATTTTACGAAAGAGATTGAAATTTCAAAAAAGAACCAAATAGAATTTCTGGAGATTAAGAACTCAATAGAGAAATTCAGAATGAAATAACCAGCTTAGGTAGTAGAGTTGACCAGATGGAGGAAAGAATCAGTGACATCGAAGATAGAAACCTGGAAATGACACAGATGGAAGAAGAAAGAGACTTGAAACTAAAAAGAAATGAAAGAACTCTACAAGAACGTTCTGACTCCATCAGAAAGAGCAATGTAAGAATAATGGGAATACCAGAAGGAGAAGAAAGAGAGAAGGGAACAGAGAATATATTCAAACAGATTGTCGATGAGAACTTCACAAACTTGTGGACAGAACTGGACCCTCGAATCCAAGAAGCAAAGAGAACATCTAGTTACCTCAATCCCAACAGGCCTTCTCCAAGGCACATTGTATTGAACCTGTCTAAAATCAACGACAAAGAAAGAATCCTCAAGGCAGCCAGGGAAAAGAAGACGGTAACTTACAAAGGAAAGCCCATTAGATTATCATCAGATTTTTCAGCAGAAACACTACAAGCCAGGAGGGAGTGGAAACAAATATTCAAACGATTGAAAGAGAAATCATGAGCCAAGAATAATATATCCAGCAAAGATATCCTTTAGATATGAAGGAGGAATAAAGACCTTTCCAGACATACAGAAGCTGAGGGAATTTCTAATACACTACCTGCACTAGAAGAAATACTAAAGGAGGCTACTCGACCACCATCAACAGGGACAATTTGTGGCAACCAAAACTCAAATAGGGGGAGAGTAAAGGCCTGAACCGGAATACGGGAATGGAGAAAGTAAGTGTGCTGAAGAAAATGGAATACTCTAAATATCAAACATTCTTTTACATAAACTTAAGGGTAACCACTCAAAAAAAATCCAGAACTGAAATAAATACAGAAACAAAAGAAGAAACAGAGGTAAACATCATAGAATACCGCCAAACAGAAATAATAGACAACAACAAAAAGCAAAGAAACAATGGAGACACAGCCTTACCAGAAAACTAAAGAAAGAATGACAGGAAATCCTCACATGTCGATAATCACCCTAAATGTAAATGGACTGAACTCACCAATAAAAAGGCATAGAGTAGCAGATTGGATAAAAAAACGAAACCCAACCATATGTGTCCAAGAGACACATCTCAGCTACAACAACAAGCATAGACTCAAAGTGAAAGGGTGGAAATTGACACTCCAGGCAAATGGTGTCCAGAGAAAATCAGGTGTAGCCATAATGATATCAGATGCAACAGACTTCAGGGTGAAAAAGGTAACAAGAGACAAAGATGGACATTTCATAATGGGAAAGGGAACTATACAACAAGAAGACATGACAGTCATCAATATTTATGCCCCCAATCATGGAGCACCGAAATATACCAAGCAACTACAAACAGAACTAAAGGGAGAAATTGACCAAAACACAATTATAATAGGGGACTTAAATACATCATCGACAGCTATGGATAGATCATCCAAACAGAAAATAAATAACGAAATAACAGCACTAAATGACACATTAGATGAAATGGACATAATTGATATTTATAGAGCACTTCACCCTAAAACATCAGACTATATATTATTTTCTAGTGTACACGGAACATTCTCAAGGATAGACCATATATTGGGACATAAAATCAGTCTCAGCAAATTTAAAAAGATTAAAATCATACCAAGCATATTCTCTGATCACAAGGCTTTGAAATTGGATGTCAACTGCAAAGAAAAAGCATGGGAAAACACAAATACATGGAGATTAAACAACATGCTTTTAAACAACGACTGGGTCAAAGAAGAATTTAGAGGAGAGATCAAAAGATACATAGAAACAAATGACAATGAAAAGACATCCTACCAAAATTTTTGGGATGCAGCGAAAGCAGTTTTAAGAGGGAAACTTATCTCATTATAGGCCTATCTGAAGAAACAAGAAAACTCCCAAATAAATAACCTCATGTTACAACTTAAAGAACTAGAAAAAGAAGAACAAGTAAAACCCAAGGTCAGCAGAAGAAAGGAAATAACAAAAATTAGAGCAGAACTAAATGAAATAGAGAACAAAAAGACAATAAAAAAAAATTATTGTGACAAAGAGCTGGTTCTTTGAAAAGATTAACAAAATTGACAAATGCTTTTCTAGACTCACTAAGACAAAAAGAGAGAAGACACTAATTAACAAAATCAGAAACGAGAAAAAGGGGTAGTTATCACGGACACCACAGAAATACAAAGGATCATCCAAGAATACTATGAAGGACTATATGCCACCAAATTCAATAACCTAGAAGAAATGGACAAGTTCTTAGAAACATATAGCCTTCCAAGGCTGAACCATGAAGAATTGGAAAATCTAAACAGACCGATCACCAGTAACGAAAGTGAATCAGTCATCCAAAACCTTCCCAAAGGCAAAAGTCCGGGACCAGATGGCTTCACTAGTGAATTCTACCAAACCTTCAAAGAGGATCTAATACCAGTCCTGTTCAAACTCTTCCAAAAAATTGAAGAAGAGACAGTACTCCCTAACTCATTTTATGAGGCCAACATTACCCTGATACCAAAACCTGATAAGGACAGCACAAAAAAAGAAAACTACAGACCAATATCTTTGATGAATACCGATGCAAAAATCCTAAATAAAATTCTAGCAAATCGAATACAACAATGCATTAAAAAGATTATTCATCACGACCAAGTGGGGTTCAACCCTGGGGCACAAGGGTGGTTCAACATCCACAAATCCATCAATGTGATACATCACATAAACAAAATAAAGGACAAAAATCATATGATTATATCAATTGATGCAGAAAAAGCATTTGACAAGATACAACATCCATTTATGATTAAAACACATAAATAAAATAGGTATAGAAGGAAAGTACCTTAACATAATAAAGGCCATATGTGACAAGCCCTCTGCTAATCTCATAATTAATGGAGAAAAACTGAAGCCCTTTGCTCTACGTTCAGGAACACGACAGGGCTGTCCCCTATCACCTCTGCTTTTCAACATAGTGTTGGAAGTCCTTGCCAGAGCAATCAGGCAAGAGAAAGAAATAAAAGGCATCCAAATTGGGAATGAAGAAGTTAAATTATCACTCTTTGCAGATGACATGATGCTATATATGGAAAACCATAAAGACTCCACCAAAAAGCTATTAGAAACAATCAACGAATACAGTAAAGTTGCCGGCTACAAAATCAACGTACAAAAGTCCATTGCTTTCCTATATACTAACAATGATATCTCAGAAAAAGAAATACAAAAGACAATTCCTTTTGCAATTGCAGCAAAAAGAATAAAATACCTAGGAATAAACTTAACCAAGGATGTGAAAGACCTATATGTTGAAAACTGTAAGACATTTTTGAAAGAAATTGAAGAAGACACAAAGAAATGGAAAGACATTCCGTGCTCATGGATTGGAAGAATCAACGTAGTTAAAATGGCCATATTACCAAAGCAATATACAGATTTAATGCAATCCCCATCAAAATCCCAATGGCATATTTTAAAGAAATAGAACAAAAAATCATCAGATTTGTTTGGAACCACAAAAGACCCCGAATAGCCAAAGCAATCTTAAGAAAAAAGAACTCTAATGGAGGTATCACACTTCCTGACTTTGGCTTGTACTACAGGGCCACAATAATCAAAACAGCATGGTATTGGCAGAAAAACAGACACATAGACCAATGGAATAGAATTGAGAACCCAGAAATAAAACCCCATAAATATGGACAGATAATTTTTGACAAAGAACTAAAAACATACAATGGATCAAAGACAGCCTCTTCAATAAATGGTGCTGGGGGAATTGGATAGCCACGTGCAAAAGAATGAAACTGTATGCTATCTGTCACCATGTACCAAAGTTAATTCAAAATGGATCATAGACTTAAGCATAAGACCTGACACAATAAACTTCATAGAAGAAAACATAGGTACTAAACTTATGGACCTTGGGTTCAAAGAGCATTTTATGAATTTGACTCCAAAGGCAAGGGAAGTAAAAGCTAAAACAAACGAATGGGACTGTATGAAACTTAAAAGCTTCTGCACATCAAAAGAAACCATCAGTAAAATAAAGAGACCACCAAATGAATGGCAGAAGATTTTTGCAAATAGTGCCTCCGCTAAGGGGCTAATATCCAGAAAAGACAAGGAACTCATGCAACTCAACAACAAAAAAAACAAACAACCCAATTGAAAAATGGGCAGAGGACTTGAAGAGACATTTCTCCAAAGAGGACATACAAATGGCAAATAGACATATGAAAAAATGCTCAACATCACTAATCATCAGAGAAATGCAAATCGAAACCGCAATGAGATATCACCTCATCCCAGTCAGAATGGCTATCATCAACAAGACAAATAGTAACAAGTGTTGGAGAGGCTGTGGAGAAAAAGGAACCTTCATACACTGTTGGTGGGAATGCAGACTGGTGCAGCCGTTATGGAAGGCAGTATGGAGATTCCTCAAAAAATTACGAATAGAATTGCCATGTGACCCAGCATTCCCTCTCCTGGGTATCTACCCAAAAAATCTGAGGACATTTATGCATAAAGACACGTGTGCTCCAATGTTCATTGCAGCTTTGTGTACGGTGGCCAAGACATGGAATCAACCAAAATGTCCTTCGATAGATGAATGGATAAAGAAGTTGTGGTATATATACACAATGGCATACTATTCTGGTGTAAGAAAAGATGATATAGGAACATTTGTGACAACATGGATGGATCTTGAGAGTGTAATGCTGAGCAAAATTAGTCAGACAGAAAAAGCAGAGAACCATGTGATTTCACTGATATGTGGTATATAAACCAAAAACAACAAAAGAACAAGACAAACAAGTGAGAAACAGAAACTCATAGACACAGACAATAGTTTAGTGGTTACCAGAGGGTTAGGTGGGTGGAGGGTGGGAGATGAGGGTAAGGGGGATCAAGTATATGGTGATGGAAGGAGAACTGACTCTGGGTAGTGAACACACAATGGGATTTATAGATGACGTAATACAGAATTGTACACCTGAAATCTATGTAATTTTACTAACAATTATCACCCCAATAAAGTTAAAAAATAAATTAAAAGAAAAAGAAAGAATAAGTGCTACATACCTCATTGCTGAATATTACTATGGTCACCTTTGAAGTACTCCCCTTGGTAAGCTACCGTGTTTCCCCGAAAATGAGACTTAACCCGAAAATAAGCCCCAGCATGATTTTTCAGGATGACATCCCCTGAACATTAGCCTTAATGCGTCTTTTGGAACAGAAATTAATATAATACCCAGTCTTATTTTCGGGGAATCACAGTATGCACTGATGCCAGCCCCTAGTCCACCCTTCAAAGCAATTTTGGAACTCTTTTTCTGGAATGGCCATCAGAGCTGTCACCATATTACCATTGATGTCCTGAATGTCATCAAAATGTCTTCCTTGCAATATTTCCTTAATCTTCGGGTAAAGAAATAAGTCATTGGGGCCCAGATCAGGTGAGTAGGGAGGTGTTCCAATACAGTCATTTGTTTACTGGCTAAAAACTCCCTTACAGACAGTGCTATGTGAGCTGGTGCATTGTCATGATGCAAGAGCCATGAATTGTTCACACAGCCTTTTTGGCATCTTTTCACACAGCCTTTTTGGCACTTCCAAATAGTAAATTTGGTTAACTATTTGTCCAGTTGGTACAAATTCATAATGGATAATCTGTCTGATATCAAAAAAGGTTAGCAACATCGGTGCACCCGGTTCACAAACTTAATTGTCAGATCGTGTATGTTGAATAAAAGTGGTGAAAATGGACATCCTTGTCTTGTTCTTGATGTTAAGGGGAATGCTTTTAACTATTTCTCATTGAGTATGATGTTAGCTGTGGGTTTGTCATATATGGCTTTTGTAATGTTGAAGTCTGTTCCCTCTATTCTCACTTTGCTGAGAGCTTTTATCGTAAATGCATGCTGGATTTTGTCATATGCTATTTCTTCATCTATTGCTTTTTATCATATTATTTTTTATCCTTCATTTTGTTTATGTGATGTATCACATTAAGTGATTTGTGGATACTGAACCAACCTTGCAGGAATAAATCCCACTTATCATGGTGTATGATCTTTTCAATGTATTGTTGAATTCAGTTTACTAATATTTTGTTGAGGATTTTTGCGTCTATGTTCATCAGGGATACCGTCCTATAATTTTTTTTTTTTTTTGTAATATTTTTCTCTGGCTTCAGAATCAGGGTAATGGTACACTTGTAAAATGAGGTTAGGTGTTTTTTATCTTCTTGAACTTTTTTGGAATAGCTTCAGAAGTATAAGTGTTAATTCTTTTTTGAATGTTTGGTAATATATACCTGTGAAACCATCTGGTCCAAGACTTTGTTTGCGGTGAGTTTTTTGAGTATTGATTTGATTTTGTTAGTAGTAGTAGGTCATATCAGATTTTATATTTCTTTTTAATTCAGTCTTGGAAGATCATATATTTCTAGGAATTTATCCATTCTTTTAGATTGTCCAATTTTTTGGCATTTCATTGTTCTTAATATTTTCTTATAATCCATTGTATTTCTGTGGTGTCAGTTGTCACTTCTCTTTAATTTCTGATTTTATATATTTGGGTCCTTTGTCTTTTTTTCTTAATGAAAAAAGGTTTATCAATTTTGCTTATCTTTTTTTTTTATTTTTTAAATTTATTGGGATGACAATTGTTAGTAAAATTACATAGATTTTAGGTGTACAATTCTGTGTTACATCATCTGTAAATCCCATTGTGTGTTCACCACCTAGAGTCAGTTCTCCTTTCATCACCATATATTTGATCTCCCTTACCCTCAATTTTGCTTATCTTTTAAAAAAAAAAACAGATATTGGTTTCATTGATCTTTTTATTTTTTAAACTCTATTTTCATTTATTTATGCTCTGATCTTTATTATTTCCTTCCTTCTACTTACTTTGAGCTGTTTGCTGTTCTTTTCCTATTTCCTTTAGGTGTAGGGTTAGATTATTGATTTGTGATTTTTCTTGTTTCTTGAGATCAGCCTGTATTGCTATGAATTTCCCTCTTAGGACTGATTTCACTATTTCCCATACATAGATTTTTGGGTCATTATAGTTTCATTTTTATTTGTCTCAAGGTACCTTTTGATTCCTTCCTTGACCTTATTGTTACACTACTCATTATTTAATGGCATTTTATTTAGGTTCCATGTGTTTGTGTGCTTTTGTTTTTTTCTTATAATTGATTTCTAGTTTCATATCATTGTTGTTGGAGAAAATGCTTCACCTGATTTCAACCTTCTTATATTTCTTGAGACTTGTTTTGTGGACTAACATGTGGCTTATCTTGGAAAATATTCCATGAGTACTTGAAAAGAATGTATGTTCTTTTGCTTTGGGGTGAAATGCTCTAAAGATAACAATTAAATCCATCTGATCTAACGTTTCGGTTAAGGCCGCTCTTTCCTGGTTAATTTTCTGTCTGGAAGACCTAGCTCTTGATGTCAGTGGAATGTTAAAGTCCCCTCCTATGATTCAGTTATTGTCCCTTGCAACCTTTATGTCAGTTAATATTTGCTTTATGTATTTGTGTACTCCTGTGTTGATTGCATAAATGTTTACAAGGATTACATACTTTTGTGGGATTAATCCCTTTATCATTATGAAATGTCCTTCTTTGTCTCTTGTTATAGCTTTTATTTTAAAGTCTGATATAAGTATTTTGTCTGATGCAAGTATTGCTACCCCAGCTTTTTATTTTTTTCATTCCCACTTTCATGAAACACCTTTTACCTTTTTTATTTTTTATTTTTATTACTTTCAGTCTCTGTGTCTTTCAGTCTGAAGTGGGTCTCTTGCAGATACCTTATGTATGGGTCTTGTTTTCTCATCCATGAAGCTACCCTATATCTTTTCATTGGAGCATTTAGTCCATTTACATTTAAAGTGATTATTGATAGATACATAGTGACTGCCATTTTATTATTCATATTTATGTTCTTCCCTCCCTTGTTATTATTCTTAAAGAAGTCCCTTTAACATTTCTTGTAATACTGGCTTGGTGATAATGAACTCCTTTAGCTTTTTCTTCTTGGAACCTCTTTATTTCTCCTTCAATTCTGTATGACAGCCTTGCTGAGTAGAGGAGTCTTGATTGTAGGTTTTTGCTTTTTATCAAGACCACCCTTTGGGTGTGCTGCTTGTGGGGCTAATTGGGTGGTGTTCTGTTGTGGGCAGAAGCTGGCCACTGGGTGTGCTGGTTGTGGAGCCTCTTGGAAGCGGCTCCTGTGCAGGCCAAGTTCAGCCACCACCTGTGGCTTGTCCAGGGTTACCTTCTAAGAGCTACACAGGTATTCCCAGTTGGTTGCTGCCTGTACTGGACCTGCAGGTATGTGGGAGAGACCATGCTTCTAACCAAGGCTGGCTTTCACCAATTCCAGGCTTGTGACAGCTCAGCAAAAGGCCCAGGGCACTCCAAGGCCTGCTGCCACCAGCAATAAGGCTCAATGCTGGAAGAGCCTCAGTGCTGTAAGGTATTTGGGTAGGGCTTGGTCTCAGGGACTCATCAGCATGGGGTGAGTGGTATTCAACAAGTTAATGCAGATTCTGATTTGATGCCAGTTCTGACACTGAGGCCACTCCACAAAAGTCTCAGAGCATCCTGAGGCCAGCTGCCACCTGCCAGCAGACTACAGACACCTGAGAGTTGTCCAAGAAAGACTGCAGCATGGGCAAACATCAGCTGACTGCCAGCTGCAAAAATGCCTCTGGCATTGCACAAGTTGTGTGGGGTGGAGTCCCAGGGAATCACTTGTGTGGAATGGGTGGAACTTACCAGGCCAATGAAAATTCAGTTTTGGCCATTTGTTGGGGGAGGGCTCAACATGGGAAAGAAGGGAACTGCATGCAGTCTGCATGGGAGGAGGACTTAACACAGGGACAATAGTGGCTTTCCTTTCAGCCCTCAAACTGAAGCCACAAAATTCTGTCTCTCCCTGCATGTCTCTGGCACCTCCTGAGCCACAGTCCCCCCATTGGAGCCCAGGGTGAGTGCCTGAAAGTGAGAGAATCTGTGACTGGGCCCTTTAAGAGGATGCCTGGATTTCCAGCCACCTTCAGTCTCACCCGAATGAACAGAATCCCCCTCCCTTACTTTCCCAGACAGATGTTGTAGTGGCTCCTCTTCCCTGCACTGATGGTACAGTTGGGGTCCTAGTGTGGGGTTGGGACCCTTTGTTTTTTAGGGGGGGATCTCTGCAGCCAGGATGTCCTCCCAGTTCTCGACAATTTCACATCTCTGCCCCTCCTACCAGCTTCAAGATGACTTCTTATTTATATCCTTAGTTATAGAACTTCTGTTCAGCTAGTCTTTGGATAATTTTCCAGGTTGATTTTTCTATAATGTAGTTGTAATTTTACTGTGGTCATGGGAGGAGGCAAGCACAGCATTTACCTACTCCACCCTCTTGACTAGAACTTGGGGTAAGTGGTTTGTCAACAATTTTATATATTCTTTGTTATCAGGGTATAACAACTAACCTTAGCTAATGTGGTTATTTTCACATTACAAGTATAAACTCAACTCGAAATCATAAATTTACTAATTGTTCCTCCCTGTGGAGGACATGAACTTTTGTCCATGCCCATCATCTGGCTGTCTACAAATCAAAAACACCTTAGTCTAGGTTGACTTACCAAATTCACATAAACACACATTTTACAGCTAAAGTATCTTCTTTACTTTTCTACACACTACGTGGACTAGAAACCAAAGATAATAATAGCTATTAGTACTTTTGTTTTCAGATATCATTTTCTTCCACTAAATTGTCAATGTTAAGGCAGAACATGTTAACCACTTCAATTTTTTTCTTCTTTTCTTGAATGTGTAGTGGGAGAGAATGCACTCCCCCTTCCCCCTGAAAGAAAAACCAACAGGGATGTAGCAGATTTGGCATAGGGTGTGATCTATAAGCTTAATAAGATTCACTATGGGGTGGATAGTTGGCACACCTGCCCATTTGAGAGCAATGGGCCAATAATACATAAGTATTAAACAAATAATTCAACGATAAAAGCTAAGCAGAGGGTTGGTCAACAGGCAAAAATAGACACATAGGCAGAGACATTATCATGGCAAGCAAGGTGGAGAGAAGTCATGGATAGGAAGGATAGTTGAATAGGTAGGGAAATGGCAGTTAGTTAGATGTTGTTATAGAAGATCCTTGAGATAAGAGATAGTGAGTTAGATAAGAAATGGGGGTTACAAGAACTCTAGAACTATAAAAGATATAGGAGTGAGGGAGGACAGTCCGGCTGGGGAGGGAGCCCAGCAAAGCATGCAAAGAATCAGTGAGCTGAGCGAAGTGAGTGGAGTTAGATCAACTGAATGTCCCAGTGAAATCAGAGAGCTTGTAAGAAGATTGTGGTCTGAAATAGAGTTGAGCTGAATGAAGTTCTATTATTGTTGGTGAGTGATAAATGTAGCACGAAGGCAAACATTAACAAAGTTTAGAGGAGCAATGACTGTGCTATCTCTGGCATCTGACAGGTCACAAACAATAAATATTGATTAATAGATTGCTCAATATTAATGTTGCTGAGAAAATGGCAAAGGAAGAAGCAGAGAGTAAAAAGGTCACCTAGGCACTAGTTATCCCAAAAGAGAAGGTGATAAAGGTGTGGCAAGGAGAGAAGTGGGTTGGACTACCAAAATTATGATTAGTAGATTAATGAACCTTGAGATATATGCAGTTTAAAGAAAAACCCCTGGGCCTCACATTTTTCCGCTGAAGAATGTGGTGTAGGGAGGGTTGGACTACTGATCAGTAGGGTCTCCATTCAGCTTTGATACTTCATGGTACATGTTCTATAGCGAAGCTCTGAGTGTGCCACTGGCACACCTCTTCAATGCCACTGAGTTGAAAGCACCTCTACTGTGTTGAAAAAGACATCCTTGGTGAGTCAATAGAGAAATCTGTGTTTGCAGGAGAAAGCTGGAGTACCACTCTGCTGAGATGAACTGGAGACGTAAGTGGAAATGGGTTCTAAGGTTTGGAATGGATTTGAGGTTGTTTTACATAATGGATTGTAATAAGAGAGAGATGATGAAGAACAAGAGATGGCTTTAGGGATGTAGTGAAAGAATGCTATGGGATTATTAGATTTAAAGTGAAGACCGCAGTCATGAGAAGTTTGAAATAAGAACAATAACATACAGGAGAGGGATGAAAGAGGGATTTTATTGAAAAATACAGTAAAGATCAAGGGTCAGGTAGGCAGAGAGAGAGAGAGAGAGAGAGAGAGAGAGAGAGAGAGAGAGAGAGAGAGAGAGAGAGAGAGAGAGAATTCAGGGCTACAGGAGGTATATTAGTTTGAAATGAAACAACTGATCTTTCATTTTCAGACTTCTCTTTTGGTTCCTCTTCATTAAACTGTAAGTACAGATAGATAAGCACCTTACTTCTTCACTTCCCTGAGGCAATATGGCATAATGCAAATACAGGCGCTTTAAAGCCAAACAAACTTGAACACAGCTATGGACTACTTGTATGACCTTGAATTAAGTTACTTCCATGCTCTGTATCTCATTTTTCCTCAGCTGCAATGTGATAATAGTACCTACATCACAAGGCTTAAGTGAGTTAATAATAAGTATAAGACTTCTGCCCTCTCCTCCAACCTACAGCCAACCAACTCCCCACAACTGCTAACTCAACCTTGATGTTACACCTGTGCCCAAAGTAGGGACCTGAAGGATAAAAGGCTGGTGGGTCACGAAATTCTATTAAATGTCATGCATCCAGTCTCTTGTAGTGGAATGCATGCTACATTTGGAATAAGACAGAACTAGGTTCAAATACAAATTCTGTCACTTACAAGCTGTTTTAACCTTGCATTAATTACTTAACTTATGTGAGCCTTACTTTCCACACCTTCATTGTGAGGGAGAAATGAGATAAATATGAAGTAACAGGTACATGATAGGCATCGATAAACTTTAATCCTCTTTCTATTTTTTTATTACCAAATTTCTGGAGTTGTTAATACTGTGTATTAAAAATCGTTGGATTTTCCTACCCTCAGCTTCTCTTGTTAAGATCACTGAAAAATCTCAGTGTTACATCAAAGGACACTCTTTTTCTTTTTTAGTTTTTTTAAATTAGTTTCAGGTGTACAAAACAGTATAATAGTTAGACATTTATTCCCCTCACAAAGTGATAACCTCCCTCCCCAAAGGACACTCTTTCTTTATCACATCTACTTCTCTGCTGCTATTGATACCATGAAACACTACATAATCCTAAACACACTCCCCAGTTTGGGTCTCAGAAATATTAGTCTTCATCTTCTTTGCATCTCATATCTTTGGCTTCTTCTATAGTATCTGTTTCCATTTCCCACTGGCCTTAAGACTCCCATTTGGGCTTTTTTTTATTACTATACTAATGAGGCCTGTCTGTTCTTGGAGGTACTGTTAGAGATTCCCCTAAATCAAAGGGACTTACAGATCTTTTCACTATGGGAAAAGGAGAAAACATAGTTATTCTAAAAGATGTTGATGGGAGATATGGTGCTATCGAGAGATTAGTGCTGATTGCCCATAGCATTGGCTTCTGTTGAAGTTATGAAACCACTAAGTTGCACAATTTTGAACAAGGTGAGTTTAGTGTACCAGACTCAATGCCATCTGTTTCCTGAATTCAATTATCATTTCTGTGGATGACACACAAGCCAACTTGTCTACATTGAGCTTAATCCCTGGATTCAGTCCTGTATAACTAAGGCAGCCATATTTTCTGCACCAAAAATCAGGAGACACATGCATGGCTTGATAAAGGATTGCGTTTTTTTATTGTTGTTGTTTTATTTTTATCTTTGAATTATTTATAGGAAGACTTGCAAAGATACAAAAGTTCAATCACATTTAGTTGTACTTTTAATGAATTGACTTCACTGAAGAGATATCTAGCGGATGTCTATTGGTGGTACCTTCAGCATGAGCATACATTTATCCTTTGTCACTTCCTCTAGGCTAAATTTTCCTATCATAAATGGGAAATCTGATCATTTTTCTTACATCCCAAGTGAAATAACCTAGGGTAATATTCAACTCATCTAACCCCTTGCTGCACATATTTGATAAGTTTTTAAATTATCCCTTTTTTTGAGGAAAAAAGAGCTTATTACCCCTACTTCTGCTGCCACCATCATGATACAGGCTGGTGGTTTTCGTCAACTTATGTGTGCTCTGGAAACAACTGGGAAGCTTATTAAAATGACAGATTCCTGGGCCTCACCTTCACAGAGATTGATTTGATAGAGCTGGGGTAGGGCCCAGAGATTTGCAGCTTTTAATAAGTTTCTAGTCATTTCTGGTACAGATGGTTCAAGAACCACACTTTGTGTAACACTACTCTGTGAGAAATATTTTGTTATCAATACATAAATTTAACTGTTTTGGCAAACACTTATATTTTTGACCATAAAAAGATATTGAGGGGAAACTAATGTGATCCAACCTGAAGATAAAACATGTGCCTTGTGGATTTAATCATGATACTGTATGAATCAAGACATCTACTGGCCTCATTAAAATAACACTATAATCTAATTGTGGGCAAAGTACCTGATGAAGAAAAAATAGCTCTTTGAGGGCTGAAACTGCGTACCAAGAATCACAGTATAATAATGATAATAGCACAAGCAAAACTTATACAATGGACACATGAAAGCCAGATTGCAGCTCGTTTTCATTTTTATTTCAATCTTACTTGAAACATTTTTTTAAATATTATTAACAAATTGTGTATGTTTGACTAGTAGTAACTTTGGGTACCTGTGAATGCCTAGCTTAGTATGCAAACTAACAGAGAGGTCACAGTCTGAATTTACATTGCACGCAGCCTGTGCATTCACTTTCTCCTTGGGACAGTGGGGGCATCCAAGGCCAGATAAGAAGTGGATCAAATGCCACAGTATAATTGGATGTTTGTGAGCATGAGTTCTAGAGAGATATGAATTAATCTAATGTTCCACCTCAGGAAGATACACTTCCTACACACCAATTACACCTTTACAGAACCACATGGTCAGAAACACAGGTCGAGGTTCTCCTGTATTGTCTCCTCTAATATACAACCTATACTCTTGGAATTTCTCCCTACTCAGCCTCAGTGGCTCTTCCAGCTTCTCCCAGTGGTATGCAGGTCCTCTTCTACCACTACATTTTACCTTGTTTCCCTTGTAATCAATGCTTACTCAGACATGGTTTGTTTAGTCCTGCATAGGCATCCTTGCAAAACTTGCAAAATTATCATTATACTTGCAAATGTTCCAGGATAAAGTGAAACACTTTTTGATGTTTCTTGGCTGGGGTAGACTGTGTTTTCCAGTTCATAGGCATGCTGAAGTCTTTTGACACCTCCTTATCACGTACAAGATTAACAGTTTGTCCAGTGAGGTTATCATTCTGCTCCTGTGTTTGTTGATTTGGAGAGAAGATCTACAGATATATTCATTTTTATGTATTTCTATAAATGGTAATAATCTATACACAATATTCTCTGCATTGCTTATTTCACTTAATAATCTGTCTTAGCCATCTTTCCACATCAGTAGTAGTATAGAACCACTTCTTTCTTTTAAAATACTGCCAGACATTCTATTGTATGAATGCACAACAACTAATTTAACCAATCCCCTAATGAAGGCTGTAAGGTTTTGTCAATCTTTAGCTATTACAGACAGTGCTGCAATAAACATCCTTTTACGCACGTGTTCCTAGTACACACATCCACATGTTCCCCTAGAACACTGAATCACATGATATGTGCACTTTTATATGGATAGATAGGGCCACTTATTCTCCACTGAGTTTATATTCCATTGATGTTGTAAAACTAACAGTAAAAAGTTCTTTTCTTATGGACAATAAAAATCTTCCCTACTTCATATTATTTAACATTTTAAATATTTTTTATTTCAAATTAATATGGTCTTCCTTTAAAATTAAAACATTTTAGAGTAAGTTAAATCCCCTTTTTACCACAATTCCCAAATCTGGTCTAAACAATCCTGCCCTCTAAGTAGCCACCATTTTGAATAGGCATGTTATGCTATGTAATTTTCTTGACTATTTTCTGTACATTGGCAATACATAAGTGCAGCTATAGAAGATATATTACTTGGTGGTTTGAATATTTTTACATCAATTGTATGATATTATGTATGTCATTTTGCATCTTTTTTAAGTTAACAATAAATTTTTGACTTCTCTCTGCATTGATTGATGATTGATATAAAAAAGATATTTTTTTGCACAAATCGCATATCCATTGAGGGTTAGAGGGCTCTGTTCATTGGACTCAGGGACCCAGGTTGCTGAAGCAGTCACCATTTTGAATACTGACAGACTCCATGGCAGAAAGAAAGAGAGCTCTTCAGAGTTTCTCAATTGTCACAGAAGGAACAAATCATTGACCAGAACTGGATACATAGTCCTAACAAAGCACAAGAGAGCCACAGAGTGTAGCCCTACTGTGCACCCAGGAGAGAAGTGAATAACAGTGAATAACACTAATTACTGTAATAATCAATAAAATTAATGAATCACAGGGCTTTCCCATTTTAGTATACACTCTCAAATTATACTCCAAAGTGGCTATACCAATTTGCATTCCCACTATCAGACTATGAGTACATATATATACATATACATACATATATATATATATATATATATATATATATATATATATGTGTGTGTGTGTGTGTGTGTGTGTGTGTGTGTATAGATATAGATATATATCCATCTTCTTTTCAACACTTCTTATTATCATGTGTGTGTGTTTTTTTAAGTTTTCCAGTCTGATGGAGGAAAATGGTGCTGATATAATTTGTATTTTTCTGATTGCTAGTGGAGTTGGACACCTTTGCATTTGTATTGGTCATTTGTGTTTCCTCTTCTGTGACCTACATGTTCACATCCTTGGCCATTTTTCTGTTAAGTTGTTTTTAAGTATTATTAACAATTGTATATTATGGATACAACTAGTCTTCTGAAATATTTGAAAATAATCATGAAGTCACCCTCTAGTTTTCTCTTCTTTGGGATAAATACCCCCCCATTATTTTAACCTTTCCTCATAAGACTGACATTTCAATTTCTTTAATCGTGTTTCCACTTCGTCCACACCTTATTACTATAGTGATCTACTATAAACACCATACAGTTCTAAACTGTGAAACTGGCCTGGTTTTTTTTTTTTTTTTTTTTTTTTTTTTCTTCCTTCCTTCCTTCCTTCCTTTCTTTTACTTTTCTTTTTCTTTTTTTTTATTTATTCTGGAACTCTTTATGAATTTGCGTGTCATCCTTGCTCAGGGACTATGCTAATCTTCTCTGTATTGTTCCAAATTTAGTGTATGTGCTGCTGAAGAAAGCACTCTTGTCTTTTTAATTAGCAGGTAGTAAGCTTAAAGGCAAATTTGCTTTCCACCAACAGAAAGGACATGTTTTATTATTAGGTTGGTATAAAAGTAATTGCGGCTTTTGCAAATATTTTTAACCTTTTAAACCGCAATTACTTGTGCACCAACCTAATATTTGCATTGTTGAGCTCCATCCTTTGTCTTTCTATATCCCTCTACTTGTTTATCCTTCTTTGCCATCTATTTTTTATTTACATTATACTTTATTTTATGCTTAATTATAAGATGTCTAATTATTTTTTCTGGGAAAAGGCAAGGTTTAAATAAATGGGTAAGAGGACAGAGAAAAAGGAGAATGTGATAGTTATGACAAATTTATAATAAATTTAAAACCCATCTCCCAGAACTATTTTACCTTAATTTTACACCAGTATTTATTGGATACTTTCCCTAAAATAGCTTTATGCTATAGATTCTGGCAAATTCTTATCCTCTCCATCCTACTCATTCTTTTCCTCTTATATCGGCGCCTAACCATCAGTCCATCCTAAAACTAACAACTTGTATATTTCCCTTTTATGTTTTATCCTGTTTCTATAGGGGCAATTTCCCAAATTGGTCAGTCATTTTGGATTGAATTCTGTCTTTGAGAATGTTTTGCAATCCCTGTGTAATTTAATGTCATCTGCAAACTTGATGAGTTTTTTCTTGAACCTATATTTTAGGCATAATAAAACCACATACTTAAAGACAATTACCATCTTGATAGTTTGCTTAAAACTTCAATGTTTTCTGATTGATGAGGATTTTTAGTGTCACTGTTATTTATTTCAATCCTAGTTGGCACCATCAAGTGGTAGTTCTGTTAAACAGAATCACCAGAAATACAGTGTCCCTTACAAAATAATGAACCCAGGCCTGCTGAGAATAACCAAAAAAGATGAATTTCTGTGGATTTGTCATCTCCCACTCAAGGTAGTGCTAGGGTCAAATCCCTTAGAAGTTACTGTGTCTTCTTTTTAAAAACTCTTGCCATAGCCATTACTATTGCTCCTTCTTGCCCATGTCTATCACCCACACTTTGCGCCACAATTTGTTGCTTCAGTTCTTTTTATACTATGAGATTGCTATGTAGTAGAACGCCGTCTTGTTCAGTGTTGTTTCATTAAGAAGAAAATTGAGACAGGCAGTTTCCAGCTTGCTATAAGCAAAAGCATTCTTACAACTGGGGCCTTTCCAACAGTGGAACAGACTGTTTCTTGAAGTAGGTGGCTCTTGAACCCCAGAGGTATTCAGGCAGAGGTTGTAAAGCTCCCATTTCCCCCTTAAATTATACCATCTGTCATCATTAAAGTCAATTAACTACACTTTAAAGTGGAAATATCTATTTTTTCTGATATACATGAATATTGTAAAAAGTTAAAATAGTACAGAAAAAATGAAAGTCCTCATTATTTCAACCCCCAGGGATCCCCAGTGTTAGCAGTTTCATGTATATTCTTGCAGACATTTTATTTGTCTATATAAACATCTTACTTTTTATACAAATGAGATCATATATACATAATTTTGTAAACTGTTTTTTCCACTTAAAAGATTGGATATCTTTTCATGTCAATAATAGATATATTTGTATTGGAACTTTATATAAATTCTGTTAACTTATGGACTATATGCCAAACTCAAAACCATGGAGAATCAGAAAAATGTGTTACAATGAGAGTATACTATGTATACTTTTTTTTTCAGTATTTTAATTGGAACATTTTCAAACATTTAGAAAAGGTGAAAAGAGTGTACCACTACCTTGATTCTGCAATTGTTAACATTCTGTTTGCTTTATCGCATTTTTATCCGTTAGTCCATCAATCCATTTTGATGCATTTCAAACTAAATTGTAGATGTCAGTACAATTTAGCCCTAAATACTTTTGTATGAGTATCTTTAATTAGAGACCAATGTTTCTTTATAACTCATTTAAAACTATTTTCATCTATTTAAAGGTATAGTTAATAAATAAAATTGTAAGGTATTTAAGGTGTACAACATGATGATTTGATATATGTGTACATTGTGAAAGGATTCTTCCCGTTGAGATAATTAACACATTCATCACCTGACATATCAAACTTTTTTTCTTTTTGGGGAGAGCATTTAAGTCCTACTCTCACCAAATTTCAATTATACAATATAGTGTTATCAACTACAGTCACAATATTATACACTAGATCCGCAAACCATATTCATCTTACAACTGAAAGTTTGTACCCTTTCACCAACCTCCCAGTATTTTCCCCACTCTCTAGCCCCTCTCAACCACATGTAAGAGATGCCATGCAGTATTTGTCTTTGTCTGGATAATTTTACTTAGCATAATGCCCCCAGGTGCTCATGTTGTCACAAATGACAGCATTTCCTTTTTTTCTAAGGTTGAATAATATTCTAATATATATATATATATATATATATATATATATATATATATATACTCACATATACATATTTATATATACACACATATACATATTTATATATATATATATATATGTATATGTGTGTATATATATATATATATATATATATATATATATATCACATTTTCTTTATCCATTTATCCATTAATGAACACTTAGGTGTTTCCATACCTTCGCTATTGTGAATAATGCTGCTATGAACATCAGAGTACAGATATCTCTTTGAGATAATTTTGTTTCCTTTGGGTAAATACTCAGAAGCAGAATTACTGGGTCATAGGGTAGTTCTATTTTTAATTTTTGAGGAAACTCCATATTGTTTTCTACAGTGGCTTTACCAGTCTACATTCCCATCAACAGTGCACAAAGGTTCCCTTATCTCCAGATCCTAGCCAGAACTTATCATCTCTTGTATTTTTCATAATAGCCATTCTAACAGGTGTGAGGTGATGGTATCTCATTGTGGTTTTCATCTAAATTTCCTTAATGATTAGTGATGCTGAGAATCTTTTCATTACCTGTTGGAAAAATATCTATTCAGATCCTTTGTCCCTTCAACATTTTTTTTCTCAATTTTATTGAAAAATAATTTACATGTTATATCACAGCATAAGTTTAAGGTGTACAGCATGATGGTTTGATATATATATAGTGAAATGATTGCCACAATAGGTTAAGTTAACATCTATTATCTTATATAGAAACAATAAAAAGAAAAGGAAAAAAAAAAAAGATTTTCCTTCTGATTGGAACTCTTAGGATCTACTCTCTTAACAAATTTCCTATATATCATACAGCAGTACAGCAGTGTTAACTATAGTCATCAAGTTATACATTACATCCCTAGTACTTATTTATCTCATAACTGGAAGTCTGTATCTTTAATGACCTCCATCCAACCCAATTCCTCCTCTGCCCGCCCCCCACCTCTGGTAACCACAAATCTGATCTCTGTATCTATGAGTTTGATGTTTTGTTTTGTTTTGTTTTAGATTCCATATATTAATATAAGTGAGATCATACAGTATTTGTCTTTCTCTGTAGTGTAACGCCTTCAAGGTCCATCTATGTTGTCACAAACAGAAGGGGTCTCTCATTTTTTATAGCTGAATAATATTTTAGTGTGTGTGTAGATAGATAGTAGATGATAGATAGATAGATGATAGATAGATAGATAGATAGATAGATAGATAGATAGATAGATAGATAGATAAACAATTTCGTTATCTATTCATATATCAATGAGCACTTAGGTTGTTTCCATGTCTCTTTGCCCATTTTTAAATTAACTTATTTGTTTTTTTGATACTGAGTTGTATGAGTTTCTTGTATATTTGTTGATATTAAATCCTTGTCAGATACATGAATTGCAAATATTTTCTCTCATTCTTTAAGTTACCTTTTTACTTTGTTGATGGTTTTCTTTGCTGAGCAGGAAGTCTTTTAGTTTGGTGTGGTTACACTTTTTATTTTTGCTTTTGTTCCCTTCGCTTTTAGTATCAAATCTAAAAAATTATTCCCAAGACCAAGGTTGTGAATGTTAGCCCCTTGTTTTCTTCTAGGAGTTTATCATTTCAGGAGTGACATTCAAGTTTCTAATCAAGTTTAGTTGATTTTTATATATTGTGTAAGTTGAGGGGTCCACTTTTGTTCTTTTGTATGACTCTTTAGTTAGATAAAATTTACACACTGTGAATTGCACAAATTTTAGGGGTACGATTTAACGAGCTTTAACAAATGCATACAGGTATGCAAACCAAGACTCATTGAGATAGGCACACCACTTCCAAAAGTTATTGCTCTATGCTGGGGTGGGGGGTTAGTGTTCTTTTTTTTTTATTAGTCTCAGGTATACAAAACAACGTAGTGATAAGATGTTTACATTCCTCACAAATTGATTACCCCACCAAGTCTACCACCCATCTGACAATGTGCATAGCTATTACAATACCATTCACTATATTCCCTATGCTGACTTTACATCTCGTGAATATATATATATATATATATATATATACATATACATGATATACATATATCTACATATACATGACATATACATGTATATACATATATATCATGTATATGTGTGTATATACATATACATATACATATACATATACATATACATATACATATACATATACATATATATATATATATATATATATATATATATATATATAGTGTGTGTGTGTATAGATATACCCAAGGTGCCAAAAAAAATGTATACACAGGACTTGTATTCATCTTTTGTTATTGGTATATACTGAGTATTACAATTTTAATACAATTTATTTTCCTTTCTTAAAATGTGTATACATTTTTTGGCTCTCTCTCTCTCTCTCTTTCTCTCTCTGTATTTATAGTTGACATTCAATTATCTTGTATTAGTTTCAAGTGTGCAGCACATTTATATGATCTATGAAGTGATCCCCCCAATAAGTCCAGTGCCCATCTGACAACTTACATAGTCTTTACAACATTATTGATTATATTCCTCATACTGTATTTCATATCCCCGTGACTATTTTGCAACTACCAATTTGTACTTCCTAATCCCTTCACCTTTCTCATTCATCACCAAACCCCCCTCCCATCTAGCAATGATCAGTTTGTTCTCTGTATTTGTAAATCTATTTCTGTTTTGTTTGTTCATTTATTCCATTCTTTAAATTCCACATATAACTGAGATCATATGGGATTCGTTTTTCTCACTCTGACTATCCATGTTGCTTCAAATAGTAAGATTTCATCCTTTTTAAATGGCAGAGTAATACTCCATTGTATAAATGTACCACAATTTCTATATTCAATTGTCTATTGATGGGTATTGCTCTTGTTTCCATATGTTGGCTATTTTGAATAGTGCTGCAGTAGACATAGGGTGCATACATTTTTTTTTGAATTAGTGTTTTGTATTTCTTTGGACAAATACCAAGGAGAACAACTGGGTCATAGGTGGTTCTACTTTTAATTTGTTTAAGGAACCTCATACTGTTTTCCATAGTGGCTGCAGTAATTTGCAATCCCACCAACAGTTCATGAGGGTTCTCCTTTCTTCACATCCTCACCAGCACTTGTTCTTTGTTGATTTATTGATGATGGCCATTCTGACAGCAGAAAAGTAGTATCTCATTGTGGTTTTAATTTGCATTTCTCTGATGATTAGTAACATTGAGCATCTTTTCATATGTCTATTGGCCATCCCATCCGTATGTCCTCTTTGAGGAAAGGTGTATTTAGATCCTCTGTCCATTTTTTAATTGGATTGTTTGTTTTTTTATATTAAGTTGTATGAATTTTTTATGAATTTTGGATATTAATTCCTTATCAGATATATCACTGGCAAATATCTTCTCCCACTCAGTAGCATGTCTTTTTGTTTCGTTGATGGTTTACTTTACTTTTTAGTTTGGTGTAGTCCCATTTGTTTATTTTTTGTTTCTTTGTTTCCCTTGCCTAAAGAGATATATCAGAAAATATATTACTAAGGATAATTTCTGAGAGTTTACTTCCTATACATTCTACTAGGAGTTTTATGGTTTTGGTATCTTACATTTTACATTTATGGTTTTGGGATCTTAAATCTTATATTTAAGACTTCAATCAATTTTGAGTTTATTTTTGTATATGGCATAAAAAGGTGGTCCAGTTTCTTTTTTTTTCATTTATTGGGATGACAATTGTTAGTAAAATTACATAGATTTCAGGTGTACAATTCTATATTACATCATCTAGAAATCCCATTGTGTGTTCACCACCCAGAATCAGTTCTCCTTCCATCACCATATATTTGATCCCCCTTACCCTCTTCTCCCACCCCCCACCCCCCTACACTCTGGTAACCACTAAACTATTGTCTGTGTCTATGAGTTTCTGTTTCTCATTTGTTTGTCTTGTTCTTTTGTTGTTTTTGGTTTATGTACCATATATCAGTGAAATCACATGGTCCTCTGCCTTTTGTGTCTGACTTGTTTCACTCAGCATGACACTCTCAAGATCCATCCATGTTGTAACAAATGTTCCTATATCATCTTTTCTTACCGCCGAATAGTATTCCATTGTGTATATGTACCACAACTTCTTTATCCATTCATCTATCGAAGGACATTTTGGTTGTTTCCATGTCTTGGCCACCGTACACAAAGCTGCAATGAACATTGGAGCACACGAGTCTTTATGTATAAATGTTTCCAGATTCTTTGGGTAGATACCCAGGAGAGGTAATGCTGGGTCACATGGCAATTCTATTCGTAATTTTTTGAGGAACCTCCACACTGCCTTCCATAATGGCTGCACCAGTCTGCATTCCCACTAACAGTGTACGAGGGTTCCTTTTTCTCCACAGCCTCTCCAACACTTGTTACTATTTGTATTGTTGATGATAGCCATTCTGACTGGGGTGAGGTGATATCTAATTGTGGTTTCGATTTGCATTTCTCTGATGATTAGTGATGTTGAGCATTTTTTCATATGTCTATTTGCCATTTGTATGCCCTCTTTGGAGAAATGTCTCTCCAGGTCGACTGCCCATTTTTCAATTGGGTTGTTTGGTTTTTTGTTGTTCAGTTTCATGAGTTCGTTGTATATTTTGGATATTAGCCCCTTATCGTAGGCACTGTTTGCAAAAATCTTCTCCCATTCACTTGGTTGCCTCTTTATTTTGTCGATGGTTTCTTTTGCTGTGCAGAAGCTTTTAGGTTTCATATAGTCCCCTTCGTTTATTTTAGCTTTTACTTCCATTGCCTTTGGAGTCAAATTCATAAAATGCTCTTTGAACCCAATGTCCATAAGTTTAGTACCTATGTTTTCTTCTATGAAGTTTATTGTGTCAGGTCTTATGCTTAAGTCTTTGATCCATTTTGAATTAATTTTGGTACATGGTGACAAACAGCAGTCCAATTTCATTCTTTTGCACGTGGCTATCCAATTCTCCCAGCACCATTTATTGAAGAGGCTGTCTTTCCTCCATTGTATGTTTTTAGTTTCCTTGTGAAAAACTATATGTACATATTTATGTGGTTTTATTTCAGGGCTCTCAATTGTATTCCAATGGTCTATGAGTCTGTTTTTCTGCCAATACCATGCTGTTTTGATTATTGTAGCCTGCAGTACAAGCTAAAGTCAGGAAGTGTGATACCTCCATTATTGTTCTTTTTTCTTCAGATTTCTTTGGCTATTCGGGGTCTTTTGTAGTTCCAAACAAATCTCAAGATTTTTTGTTCTATTTCTTTAAAAAATGCCATTGGTATTTTGAAGGGGATTGAATTAAATCTGTCTATTGCTCTGGGTAATATGGCCATTTTAACTATGTTGATTCTTCCAATCCATGAGCACAGAATGTCTTTCCATGTCTTTGTGTCTTTTTCAATTTCTTTCAAAAATGTCTTATAGTTTTCAACATATAGGTCTTTCACATCCTTGGTTAAGTTTATTCCTAGGTATTTTATTCTTTTTGCTGCAATTGCAAAAGGAATTATTTTTTGTATTTCTTTTTCTGAGATTTCATTGTTAGTATATAGGAAAGCAATAGACTTGTATGTTGATTTTGTAGCCAGCAACTTTACTGTATTCGTTGATTGTTTCTAATAGCTTTTCAGTGGAGTCTTTAGGGTTTTCTATATATAGCATCATGTCATCTGCAAAGAGTGATAATTTAATTTCTTCATTCCCAATTTGGGTCCCTTTTATTTCTTTCTCTTGCCTGATTGCTCTGGCAAGGACTTCCAACACTATGTTGAAAAGCATAGGTAATAGGGGACATCCCTGTCGTGTTCCTGAACGTAGAGCAAAGGGCTTCAGTTTTTCACCATTAATTATGAGATTAGCAGAGGGCTTGTCATATATAGCCTTTATTATGTTAAAGTATTTTCCTTCTATACCTATTTTATTAAGTGTTTTAATCATAAATGGATGTTGTATCATGTCAAATGCTTTTTCTACATCAGTTGATATTATCATATGATTTTTGTCCTTTATTTTGTTTATGTGATGTATCACATTGATGGATTTGTGGATGTTGAACCATCCTTGTGCCCCGGGGATGAACCCCACTTGGTCGTGATGAATAATCTTTGTAATGCATTGTTGTATTCGATTTGCTAGAATTTTATTTAGGATTTTTGCATCGGTATTCATCAGAGATATTGGTCTGTAGTTTCCTTTTTTTGTGCTATCCTTACCAGGTTTTGGTATCAGGGTAATATTGGCCTCATAAAATGAGTTAGGGAGTACTGTCTCTTCTTCAATTTTTTGGAAGAGTTTGAGCAGGATTGGTATTAGATCCTCTTTGAATGTTTGGTAGAATTTACTAGTGAAGACATTTGGTCCCGGACTTCTGCTTTTGGGAAGGCTTTGGATGACTGGTTCAATTTCGTTACTGGTGATCGGTCTGTTTAGATTTTCCAGTTCTTCATGGTTCAGCCTTGGAAGGCTATATGTTTCTAAGAACTTGTCCATTTCTTCTAGGTTATTGAATTTGGTGGCATATAGTCCTTCATAGTATTCTTGGATGATCTTTTGTATTTATGTGGTGTCCGTGATAACTTCCCCTTTTTCCTTTCTGATTTTGTTAATTAGTGTCTTCTCTCTTTTTATCTTAGTGAGTCTAGCCAAGGGTTTGTCAATTTTGTTAATCTTTTCAAAGAACCAGCTCTTTGTCACATTCATTTTTTCTGCTGTCTTTATGTTCTCCATTTCATTTAGTTCTGCTCTGATTTTTGTTTCCTTTCTTCTGCTGACCTTGGGTTTCACTTGTCCTTCTTCTTTTAGTTCTTTAAGGTGTAACATGGGGTTTTTTATTTGGGATTTTTCTTGTTTCTTGAGATAGGCCTGTAATGATATAAATTTCCCTCTTAAAACTGCTTTCGCTGCATCCCAAAATTTCAGTAAGATGTGTTTTCATTGTCATTTGTTTCTATGTATCTTTTGATCTCTCCTCTAATTTCTTCTTTGACCCAGTCATTCTTTAAAAGTATATAATTTAATCTCCATGTATTTGTGTTTTTCCCTGCTTTCTTTTTGCACTTGACATCCAATTTCCAAGCCTTGTGATCAGAGAATATGCTTGGGATGATTTCAATCTTCTTAAATTTGCTGAGGCTGATTTTATGTCCTAATATATGTTCTATCCTTGAGAATGTTCCTTGTACACTAGAAAATAATGTATAGTCTCATATTTTAGGATGAAGTGCTCTATAAATGTCAATTATGTCCATTTCATCTAATGTGTCATTTAGGGCTGCTATTTCATTATTTATTTTCTGTTTGGATGATCTATCCATAGCTATCAATGACGTATTTAAGTCCCCTAGTATAATTGTGTTTTGGTCAATTTCTCCCTTTAGTTCTGTTAGTAGTTGCTGGATATATTTCGGTGCTCCCTGATTGGGGGCATAAATATTGATGACTGTTATGTGTTCTTGTTGTATAGTCCCCTTTACCATTATGAAACGTCCATCTTTGTCTCTTGTTATCTTTTTGACCCTGAAGTCTCTTTCATCTGATATCAGTATGCCTACACCTGATTTTCTCTGGGTACCATTTGCTTGGAGTGTCAATTCCCACCCTTTCACTTTGAGTCTATGCTTGTTCTTGTAGCTGGGATGAGTCTCTTGGGGACAGCATATGGTTGGGTTTAGTTTTTTGATCCAAACTGCTACTCCGTGCCTTTTTTATTGGTGAGTTCAGTCCATTCATATTTAAGGTGGTTATTGATATGTGTGGATTTCCTGTCATTCTATCTTTTGTTTTCTGGTAAGGCTGTGTCTCCATTGTTTCTTTGCCTTTTTGTTGTTGTCTGTTATTTCTGTATGGTGGCATTGTATGATGTTTCCCTCTGATTCTTCTTTTATTGCAGTATATATTTCAGTTCTGGATTTTTTTTGAGTGGTTACCATTAAGTGTATGTAAAAGAAAGTTTGATATTTAGAGTTTTCCATTTTCTTTAGCACACTTACATTCTCCATTCCCATATTCTGGTTCAGGCCTTTACTCTCCCCCTTTTTATGTTTTGTTTGCCACAAATTGTCCCTGTTGATGGTGGTTGAATAGCCTCCTTTAGTATTTATAGTAGTGCAGGTCGTGTATTAGAAAATTCCTTCAGCTTCTATATGTCTGGAAAGGTCTTTATTCCTGCTTCATATCTAAAGGATATCTTTGCTGGATATATTATTCTCAACTAATAATTTCTCTCTTTCAATAGTTTGAATATTTGTGTCCACTCCTTCCTGGCTTGTAGTGTTTCTGCTGAAAAATCTGATGATAGTCTAATGTGCTTTCGTTTGTAATTTACCATCTTCTTTTCCCTGGCTGCCTTGAGGATTGTTTCTTTGTCGTTGATTTTAGACAGCTTCAATACAATGTGCCTTGGAGAAGGCCTGTTGGGATTGAGGTAATTAGGTGTTCTATTTGCTTCTTGGATTCGAGGATCCAGTTCTGTCCACAAGTTTGGGAAGTTCTCATCGACAATATATTTGAATAGATTCTCTGTTCCCTTCTCTCTTTCTTCTCCTTCTGGTATGCCCATTAGTCTTATATTGCTCTTTCTTATGGAGTCAGAAAGTTCTTGTAGATTTCTTTCATTTCTTTGAATTCTCTAGTCTCTTTCTTCTTCCATCTATGTCACTTCCAGGTTTCTATGTTTGATGTCACAGATTCTTTCTTCCATCTGGTCAACTCTACTACCTAAGCTGGTTATTTCGTTCTTAATTTCTTCTATTGAGTTCTTAATCTACAGAAGTTCTGTTTGGTTCTTTTTTAAAATTTCAATCTCTTTCGTAAAATGCTCATGTTGTTCTTTGATTGTGTTTCTGAGTTCATTAAACTGCCTTTTTGTGTTTTCTTGCATCGAGTTGAGTTTTTTTCCGAACTGCAATCTTGAATTTTCTGTCATTTAAGTCACATATTTCTATATCTTTAAGTTCCTTTTCTGGAGACTTTTCACTTTCTTTCTGAGCTGTCTTGTTGCCTTGGTTATTTTTGGTAATTACTGATTTATTATGTCTCTTCCTACACATCTACAGGAGTGACTTCTACAACAGTTTGATAGGTAGGAAGAGGTCTTTCTTTTGTTTTCTAGTACTTGTTGGTGGAATGTTTTATTTTCTCTCTGACTGCAGCCTTTTTTTCTCTCTCACACCGTAGGTCTGTATTTTCTCTGCCCTATTCCAGCATCTGACACAATGGGGGGATTCCCTGGGAGATGGGCTTCTCCTCTGTTAATAGTTCACCTGTGTGACAGTTTGCAGGGTCCCGGTGGGTATGCGGAGAGCTTTCGAAGTTCAAAAGCTCTTCCTGCACCAGGTTCAGAGGCCATATGTTTCAGCACTTCTGTTAACTCCTTCAGGGATCTGCCCAGATAGGTGGGGCCAGAGGCGGGGTGAGTTGTGAGAGGTGGCCCAGAGCAATGGCGGTGAACACCACCACAGCCTGTCCTGCTTCCACTGCTCCCTCCCCTTTGCCGGAACTAGTTGTGCTGCGAATCTCTGTCTACCGTCCACAGTTCTCAGAACAGCAAATATTCTCTTCTTTTGATCTGACACTGCTTCTGTTCCGCTTCTAGCACCGGGCCGGTGGGGGCGGGGCGAGCTCTGGGAGGGTATGCAGGGGCGGCTATTCTCAGTGCCTAAGGCTTCCGGTCTCTGCTCAGCTGAGGGCTTAAACCACCGTTTTCAGCATTCTTCCCTCACTCCATTTTCTGAGGTCTCTGCCATGAGCGTTGGGTTCAGCCGTGTTATATGCTGCCCCCTCAGCCCTGTGGGCCATATGCAGAGCCCTAGCAGTCCGAGTTCTTCCCTCTCCCGCAGCTTTGGTAGTTCCGGGATGCGGCGAGCTTGGAGCACTGAGCTAGGTCTGCGTCCTGCGCCCGTGCAGCTCTGTCTACGCACTTCTCCCATCCCTCCTCCCCTCTCGTGCTATTCGTCCACCTTTGGGTGAATTCAGTAGTGGGCCTCTTCGTCTTGCCTGTCTTCTGTGTAGGGAGTCCTTTGTGGAGTTATTGTTGTTCTATTAGTTGTATATTCCAGGGGAGGTTAACAGAGGCTCACCTCATGCCGCCATTTTGGTGAGCTTAGCTTTTAGTTTTATGTCCCACATATGAGTGAAGTCATACGGTTCTTGGATTTTTCTGTCTGACTTATTTTGCATAGCATAATAATCTCAAGATCCATCCATGTTTTCTCAAATAGCACTATTTCATCTTTTCTATGGCTTCCTTAATCTCATTGTTGGCCCATTCATTGTATAATAGCATATTATTTAGTCTCCATGTGTTTGTGTGTTTTTCAGTTTTTGTTTTTTTTTCTTGTAATTGATTTCTAGTTTCATACCAATGTGGTAAGAGAAGATGCTTGGTATGATTTCAGTTTCCTTAAATTTATTGATACTTGTTTGTGGCCTAACTCTATGCTTTTTTTAGTGTACCAATTTTTTGCAGTTAAAACCGTATTGTGATCATCATTTGTTGCCAATGGATTTTATGTTTTTACATTGTAAATGAAAACTATGTTAACAATGAAAATTCAAATGGTATTTTTTCCCAAGTGGTTTACTTTTATCATATTATATATATATCTTGGGGGTTTTTTTGCATACAAGCTGAGCTACTAAATTGTTTTAACAGATACATAATATTCAATAATATGAATTTAATATAATTTATATAATCATCCCTTTTTGATGAACATTTTGAGTTGCCCAGTTTTTCACTATGGTGTGTTGATCTCCACACTTTTTAAATTATATCATTAAGACAGTTTCCCAGAAATGGGATAATGAAACTTTGAAGCAGACTTCACTCCTACACACATTCTGCACACCCAGAAAGCAGTGTGTGATTTCCGTTACTTAAATGTGTTTTTTTTTTCTTTTTTCCTGGTTTCCAGTGCTGATAAGATGACACTTATCCTGTATTCTGAAAATGGGGAATCAAGGTAGGGATCAAATGATGGAAAATCAACCTGGGGCTTCTGGGCTAAGAATTCAAACATTACAAAGCACAGGGACATAAGGAGCTGGTACTATCTTAATAATAATAATAATTATAATCATCACCATCATCATCATCATCACCTGAAAACAATACATCACCAAACCCATAAAGGAGAAAATGAGGAAGTAATACATGTAATTATCCAGGGAATTCATAAAGTTCAGAAATCTACAGAAAGAGTTCTCAAACGTGAATCAATATCAGAATCACCTGAAGGGTTTGTTAAAACAGATTGCTAAGTCCCACTCCAAGAGTTTATGATTCAGCAGGTCTTTGGTGGGACCTGAGAATTTCAATTTCTAACAAGTTGTGAGGTGATGCTGATGCTACTGGTGAAAGGACCACACTGAACAATACTAGATAATATAGACTAGAAGTATAATTCTCACATTTCAGCCTATATTGACCAAAATATTGTTACAATTTTTCCCTTTGCCCACATGGACAAAATCATGTAGATAGAGATCCAGTGATAACTTTTTTATTTTTATTTTGCTTGGATTTCCTTTTTTCCCCCCTGTGTTTATGAAAACATGCTGATTTCCCTTTAATGTCTGCTCTCTTAATGTTCCATATCTCTCAATATCCATTACAGGACTGACATTAGAAATGTAAAATTTAATGAAAGACATCTTCAGTAAATGAATTTATCAAGTGACCACATATAAAATGTAGGTACAGAACTTTGTCACATATGCCTGCGTAGAGCCTATCTAATACACAGATTTAATATGTGTACTGGAAAGTTTAATTAACTACTTTTCTCTAGATGCAATGTGTATTAATGCTGTTAATTTACAAGGCTGCATACCAAAATCAAAATCATACTGAATTGAAAAAAGAGAATTACAAATATGAGTGCTTATGTATGCATACACACAGTATTCCTCTGGGCTATTTAACTTTTGAGACATCAAATTTACAAGCCTTTCAGGAACACACCACCTCCATATGTCACAAAATTTCCTGTAAACCATCAATATATATGTGATAAATGAAAGATTACAGCCTCGTTTTGCTATCTTATTTTTACGTGATTGGTGTCTTAAATAAAACTAAACTTCGCTTCTAAATAAAAAGAGTAGCCAAAATAACATCAGGTTGTGCAGCTCAAAAGCACATGTTTCCAACAAGCATTTACTGAACACCCACATGTACTATTCAGTAGTGCAAGGAGTACAAAGAGATAAAGATGACTGCCCTTGAGTATTTCATAGTCTAGTGGGAAAAAACAGGTATAAATAAATAACTGCAAGATTATGGGAGAAGGGTTATTATGGTGGTATGAATAAAATGTTATGCGATCACAAAGAAATGAACAACTACTTTTTCCTTCTTCAGGAATCGAAAAGTCTTCATAAAGATTAGGATATTTAACTTGGGTCTTGGAGTTGCCTAGTGAAAATATAAGGAAGTCCGTTTCATGCGAAAGAACTTGTGAATAGCGAAAATTTTGGAGGTATGAAGAGCTTAATGTATTCAGGGAAGAGCAAGAAATTTGGTGTGGCTGGGTTCTAGGTAATAGATATGGAAACAGTAGGAGATGAAGCAGGAAATGTAGGCAGGTGCTAGATTATGAAGGACTTTGGAATGCATGATAAGGAGTTGGGACATTTTAATGTGTAGTGAACCTTTAAAGGAAACAAATGGTGTTTGTCTGTTACAGATAAAACATCTCATTCCACCTGTGTAAGTGCTTCGTTCATGTATTTATTAATTCAACAAACATATTGAGAACCTACTATGTGAAAAGCACTGTACCTAATCACTTGAGAACTACAAAGATGAATCAGACACAGTCAAATAACAAGTTTCCTAATCTTGTATGCTAATGAATTGCCACACACACACACACACACACACACACACACACAAACATGCGCGTGCATGCGTGCAAAATAAAAAACAAATCAAAATAAAAACTTGAATAGGAACAGGAGAAACTGTTATGGACTGAATTGTGTCCTCCAAAATTTTTGTGTTGAAGTTCTCATTCCCAATGTGATTGTATTTGGAAATAGAGCTTTTAGGAGGTTAAAAGAGATCATGGGGGAGGGGGGGCTTAAGCCAATAGAAGTGGTGACCTTACAAGAACAAGGAGAAATTTATCTCTCTCTCTCTCTCTCTCTCTCTCTCTCTCTCTCTCTCTCTCTCCCTCTCTCTTTCTGTCTCTCTCCCTCTCTCTCCACGTACTGAGGAAAGGCTGTGTGAGGACACAATGAGAAGGTGGTCAAATACAAGCAAGCCAGGAAGAGAGCCCCAGAATCTGACCGTGTTGGCATCCTGATCTCAGACTTCCAGCCTCCAGAACTGTGAGAAAATACACTTCTGTTGTTTAAGCCATCAGTGGTATTTTGTTATGGCAGTCTGAGCAGACGAAGATGGAGAGAGAGGGTATTGACAAGTTAATTTTGCACAAGAAGTCATGGTAAAACTTTCGAGTAAGTCGGGATTTCTGAGCCCATCTGGGCCAAGTGTCCACTGAGTGCAAGAACCAATTTTACAGCATTCCCTTAGCTTAAAGCTACCCACTGATAAAGACGTACTACCCAACAAGGCAGTCCATACTATAATGGTTAGCTTTGCTAGTTTGAAAAGTCTTATACCAACATGTAATCTGTCTGCCTCTAGCTGCCATTGGTCCTTCATTTTGCTCTCCATAGCCATGCAGCACAGATTCGTAACTAAGATTGCCAGCTATAAGGAGCAGCAAGTGTTCATTAAAAAGCTGAGACCACTTTCAATTTGACTTTATAAATTGATGTGAGGTAGAAGATTTGGGGTTGTTTCAAGAACCACATTTGAAAAATGTATACTGATTAGGAATTCCTACCAAAAATTTTACCTTAAGTCATTTACCTGCAACATGGATCCCTGCAATATCTGCTGCTGCAGCTGAGCTATGTTCCCTCTGATCATAACCTGTGGTTTGAAGTTCCCTATGGGCCCAACAGGAAAAAAGTCCCCAGCAAAATCTTGCTTTGTCTAACCAAAGGACCAATAAAGAGGCAACCTAGCAAGACATAAAACATTTAGGCAATAAACACTCTATTCCAGCTGAAAACCCTAGGGAAAAGCTGTGAGCACATACACACAAGCAAAGGCCAAGTAGGAAGTCAAGTCTTTCATGCTAGACAGGCTGTAATGAGGTGCCCCAAACATCCTGCTAGGGAGCTGTCACAGAAGGCCAAGTAGGGAGCTGAGACTTCATCCCTCCTGGGCAATAATGAGGTTCTCCTCCTTCACACCCTACCTACCCCTGCGTGCAGGACCCTACCACCAAAATGTCAGTGGAGTCAATATGGGGAGCCTAGACTTTTATTCCCATGTGGCATTAATAAGTCATGACTCCACCCCCTCACTAGGATGGTGTCAGAAAAGGTCTAGAGAAGAGTCAAGCCTTTCAGCAACACCCAGTCGTATAAAGAGAACATCAGCTGGTGGTGTCAGTGGATGCCATTTGGGGATCAGTAATGAAAAACATCTAATCTTCCCATTCAGGGAGTTATGACTGTAGTCCTAGTGGGGACCTGGAACTTCCACCCCTTCAACAGTACTGAAGAACCTTCTCTTTGGTATCAACAGAAGCCAAGTAGGAAAACTGAACTTCTACTTCTACCTGGCAGTAATGTAATGGTACTCCCACTTTTTCTGATGGAGTGGTCTTGGGGAAGCCAGCTGAAGTAGAGGTTTAAATCAGAATCAGAGTCTCATAATATCCCAAATCCAGATTTCAATTAAAAAAAAATATCATTTGTAACAAGAATCAGGAAGATGTCCAACTGAATGAAAAAAAAACATAATAAATAGATGTCAACACCAAGATAAAAGAGATATCACATCTATCTGACAAGGATGTTAAAGCAGTTATCATAAAAAAGGTTTCAACAAGCAATTTATGAATACATTTGAAACAAATGGCAAATAGAAAGCCTCGGGGAAAAATGACTTCAGCAAATAAATAGAAGGTATAATAAAGAACCAAATGGAATTCAGCAAAGTTGTAGGGTACTAGATCAATACATAAACGTCATTTGTATATTTCACACTATATATAAAAATTAACTCAACATTAATAAAAAACCTACACATAAGAGCTAAAACCATAAAACTCTTAGAAGAAACCATAAGGGCAAATCTTCATGACCTTGGATTTGGCAATCATTTCTTAAATACGAAACCAAGAAGAGCACAAGCAACAACAACAAAAAAAGGTAAATTACATTTCATCAAAATTAAAAACACTTGTGTATCAAAAGACTCTATCAAGAAAGTAAAAAGACAACCCATAGACTGGGAGAAAATATTTAGAAATCATATATCTGACAAGGGCCTAGTATTCAGAATATATAAAGAAATATTGTAATTCAACAACAAAAACATAAACAATTTAAATAAAATTGGGCAAAGGAATTGAATAGACATTTCTCCAAAGAACATATGTGAAAACCAATAAGCACACAAACAGGCACTCACCATCATTAATCATTAGGAAAATGCAAATCAAGACCATAATGAGATACTACTTCACCCCTATGAGGGGCTATAATAATAATGACGACAGAAAAAAAATCCCAAAAGATTATAAGTGTTGGTAACAATGTGGAGATATTAGAATGCTCATACATTTGCTGGTGGGAATGTGAATCTGTTGTGGAAAATTGTTTGGTGATTGCTCGAAAAGTTAAACGTAGAATTACTATATGACCCAACAATTCCACTCCTGGATATACCCAGGAGTATACCCAAAATAAATGAAAGGAGATGCTCAAAAAAAATCCTTACACACAAATGTTCACAGCAGCATTATTCACAACAGCCCAGAGGCAGAAAGAACACACATGTTCACAAAGTGATGAATGGATAAACAAAATGTGATATACCCATACATTGGAATATTATTCAGCTATTAAAAGAAATGAAGTATTGATATGTGCTACAACATGGATGAACCTCAAAAACATGCTGGGTGAAAGAAGCCAGACACAAAAGGCCACATATTGTACTACTCCAATTGTATGATATGTTCAGAATAGGCAAATGAATAGAGACATAAAGTATATTAGTGGTTGTCTGGGACTTGGTAGAGAGAGGAATGGGAAGAGACTACTTAATGAGTATAGGTTTTCTCCTTTGGGTAATGAAAATGTTCTAGAACTAGATAAAGGCACAACATTGTGAATGTATTAAATTTTACTAATTTTAATTACTAGTAAATTTACTAGTAAATTTTCTGTTATGTGTATTTTATCACAATTAAAGAAAAATAACCAAATGGAAGATTTAGAACTTAAAAACAAAACAAAACAGTAAACAAAATTTAAAACACAATGGATAGGCTCATGAACAGAATGGAAGGGGTCAAATGAAAAATGTAGTGAAATTGAAGTTAGAACAACAGAAATTACATAATTAGAAAAACAAAGAGAAAATATATTTTAAAATTGTTCAGAGCCTTAGGGACAAGTGGGACAATAACAAAAGATCTGTTGTTCAATTAAGCAAGGTATCTATCTATCTATCTATCTATCTATCTATCTATCTATCTATCTAAAAGTCTATCAGTCATCTATCTATCTATAAATAGATATGTGACAAAGGAGTAAGAATAGGCAAAGAGTCCTTATAATAGTTCAGATGATAAATTGTTGTAATCTAAAGCAGTAAGGGAAGATTACATAGAAGTGAGAATGAACATGGCCTAATGCATGGGTAAGATTACAAGAGAAAAAAGACAGGTGAGTGCTTTAAATGGAAAAGCAAAGAGAATGGAGTTGAGCATAAGGTATAACATAAGAAAGGACTAGTAATTGGGAATATGCAGATCATATTTCAGGTAACAGTATATGGGCCAGTTTGGCTTGAGTATTCATTGAAAGCAAAATAGAGGAACTCCTGCTTCTGATAATTGTGGGCCAGGTAATTCCTTTTGATGGCTCCCAGTTAAGAAGGATGAAATATGATGGTTGCTAGAGGGGGGGAGGGGGTTTGGGGGATGGAGGAGAAGGTGAAGGGATTAAAAAGCACAAATCAGTAGTCACAATATAGACATGGGGATATGAAACACAGTATGGGGAATATAATCCATAATGTGGTAAAGATTATGTAGGGTGCCAAATGGGCACTGAACTTACAGGGGTCTCACAACATGGATTCGTTAGATGCCTGACCACTGCGTTATATACCTGAAGCTAAAGTAGAATAATATGGAATGTCATATATATATATATATATATATATATATATATATATATATATATGAGGTAAAGTACAGCATAGGGAATATAGTCAATAGTATTGTAACAGCTATGTACGATGTCAGAGGGGTAGTAGATTGGGGGGGTGTTATCACTTTGTGAGGGATGTAAATGTCTATTATGTTGCTTGTATATCTAAAACTAATAAAAAAAGAAGGATGAAATATTTTTAAATCATCTTAAAAGTATCAAAATACTAACTGGATAGGAATTACTTTTCCAAATCTTGGAGAAAGCAATATTCCAGAAAGGTAAGCCTAGTGCTAAAAGCTGCTTTTGCCCCGAGGTCTTTTGACAGTCTGGGATAAATTGCTGCGAAATTGAGTAGTGGTTTTGGCAGTGGCAAGCTGTAAAAGGGACAGAATTCAAAGCTCAATACCTTCTCAAGGTGGAGTCTCTGAAAAACTCCCTTTGTCAAAAAGGTCAGACCTCAATGGGCTAAATTCTCATACAGGGAAACTGGACTCATGCTTCCATAGACTTGCAACCCAGTTCATGAGTAGTCCAGGAACTCTCAAGCCATGATCTTAGATTAACATGGTCCCAAATTGCTAATGCATCCTGGTGCCTGGCAGAAGCAAATAAAAATATTCTTTAGTGAGGGCAACTTTATCCTCAATATTAAACTATTCTTATGGATAATTGTTAAGATCTAATTGTCAGCTACAATCAAAGACAACCAGGCACATGTAGAAACAATATATCACATGCATGAACCAGCAGAAAAACAGCAGAAACTGGTTCACAGGACTTCATATTCTGGATTTATCAGCCACAGATTATAAAATATCTGTGGTTACTAGGCTCAAGTAAATAAAAGACACGCATGAATGTGGTCTGCATGGAACATGAAACCATAAAAAGTTATATAGTAGATGCGAAAAAGAACCAAGTACACTTCTAGAACTGAACAATTAAATGTCAAAATTAGAAACCTGTTTTGGGGGTATAACAGCAGATTACACAGTGCTGAAGAGAAATTGACAAATTTAAAATAAGTTGAAACAGAGTATCCAGAATACAGCACATAGAGAAAAGTGATACTAATAGAATATACAGAAAGAACAGATGGTAAGAGACAGAAGGAGAAGATTTGAGACATGTTTAATTGGAACCTGGAAGGAGAAGAGAGAAAAAAAATGGGGCAGAGGTAATATTTCAGGAGATCATCATTGTCAATTTTTCTAAACTAATGAAAAATCCCTACCCATAAATTTTCAAAGCCCTAGAAAGAAAGCCACACCTGGAAATATAGTGAAATTGCAGTAAAACAAAGACAGAGAGGGAATCTTGTAAACATCCTGAATTTTAAAATGGCAGATTAACTACAAAGAAGCAAATTAGACAACAGTAGTAACAAAGGAAATGGGAAAACAATGGAATGTTAACTTCAGTTGGCTTAAAGAAAACTACTAACCTAGAAATCTTCAATAAGCAAAAATATCACCTAAAAATAAAGACTTTTTAAAAAAACCCAGAAACTGAAATGTCCATTAGGAGATATGAACTAGAACTAACGGTGATCTAAAGGATGTCCTCCAGGTAAAAGGAAGGAGTGAAGAGCAAAGAAAGTGGTAAACACGTGAGTAAATTTAAATAAACTTTGACTATCTAACACAATTACAATCCTTTAGAGGGTTTTAACAGTATAGAATTAAGACACAGCAACAACAGTATAGACATTTAGAGGTGGTCAAACAGAATTAAATTCTTCTAAGAAATAATGGAAGATAAGTTTGGACAAGACTACTGGGACTATACTATACGAAGATTAAATGCCCAAGTAATGAGTTAGGACTTCAATTAATAGAAAATAGATTTAGGCATTTAATGACACAATGAGAATGGTATAATCAGAAAATGAGCTTGGGACTTTTGTTTCAGTGGCTTAAAGAAAGAAATACAAGGACGGAGGAAAAATGGCGGCGTGAGGTGAGCCTCTGTAAAGCTCCCCTGGAATTTACAACGAATCGAACAACAAAAACTCCACAAAGGACTCCCTGCACAGAAGACAGGCAAGACGAAGAGGCCCACTACCGAAGTCACCTACAGGTGGGAGATTAGCGCGAGTGGGGGAGGAGGAAAGGGAGAAGTGCGGAGACTGAGCTGCGCGGACACACGACGCAGACCTAGCTCAGTGCTCCGAGCTCGCTGCTTCCCGAAACTAACGCAGCTGCGGGAGAGGGAAGACCTTGGACTGCTACGGCTCCGCTTATGGCCCACAGGGCTGAGGGGGCAGCATATAACACGGCTGAACCCAATGCTCACGACAGAGACCTCGGAGAATAGAGTGATGGAAGAATGCTGAAAACGGTGGTTTAAGCCCTCACTGCCGAGCAGAGACCGGAAGCCTTAGGCACTGAGACTAGCCGCCCCTGTATACCCTCCCAGAGATTGCCCCGCCCCCACCGGCCTGGTGCTAGAAGCGGAACAGCAGCAGTGTCAGATCAAAACAACAGAAAATTTGCTGTTTTGAGAACTGTGGACCGCAGACACAAATTCACAGCCCAACTGGTTCTGGCAAAGGGGAGGGAGCTTTGGAAGCAGGACCAGCTGTGGTGGTGGTCGCCATCATTGCTCTGGGCAACCTCTAACAACTCACCCCGCCCCTGACCCCACATATCTGGACGGAAACCTACAGGAGTAAACAGAACTGCTGAAACATATGGGCTCTCAATCTGGAGCTAGAAGAGCTTTGGAACTTCAAAAGCTCTCCGCATACCCACAGGGACACTGCACCCTGTGCCCTAGACGAACTATTAAAAGAGGAGAAGCCCATCTCCCAGAGAATCCCCCCATTCTGTGAGAAGCTGGAATAGTGCAGAGAAAACATAGCACTACCAAGTGAGAAAAGAAAAATAAGCTGCAGTTGGAGAAAAAATAAAACATTCTACCAACAAGTACTGGAAAACAAAAGAAAGACCGCTTCCTATCAACCTGTTACAGAACCCACACCTGTAGATGTCTAGGAAGAGAAATAGTAAACCAGTAACTGCCATGAATAACCAAGGCAAAAAGACTGCTCAGAAAGAAAGTGAAAAATCTCCTGAAAAGGCACTTAAAGATACAGAAACATGTGACTTAAATGACAGAGAATTCAACATTGCAGTTCTGAAAAATCTCAATGAGATGAAAGAAAACACAGATAGACAGTTAATTGAACTCCGAAACACAATCAAAGAACAGCATGAGCATTTTACGAAAGAGATTGAAAATTTAAAAAACAACCAAATAGAATTTCTGGAGATTAAGAACTCAATAGAGGAAATTAAGAATGAAATAACCAGTTTAGGTAGTAGAGTTGACCAGATGGAAGAAAGAATCACTGACATCGAAGATAGAAACCTGGACATTACACAGATGGAAGAAGAAAGAGACTTGAGACTTCAAAGAAATGAAAGAACTCTACAAGAACTTCCTGACTCCATCAGAAAGGGCAATATAAGAATAATAGGCATACAGAAGGAGAAGAAAGAGAGAAGGGAACAGAGAATATATTCAAACAGATTGTCGATGAAAATTTCTGAAACTTCTGGAAAGAACTGGACCCTCGAATCCAAGAAGCAAATAGAACACCTAATGACCTCAATCCCAACAGGCCTTCTCCAAGGCACATTGTATTGAAGCTGTCTAAAATCAATGACAAAGAAAGAATCCTCAAGGCAGCCACGGAAAAGAAGACGGTAAATTACAAAGGAAAGCCCATTAGATTATCATCAGATTTTTCAGCAGAAACTCTACAAGCCAGGAGGGAGTGGAACCAAATATTCAAACTATTGAAAGAGAGAAATCGTGAGCCAAGAATAATATATCCAGCAAATATATCCTTTAGATATGAAGGAGGAATAAAGACCTTTCCAGACATACAGAAGCTGACGGAATTTTCTAATACACGACCTGCACTACGAAAAACAATAAAGGAGGCTATTTGACCACTATCAACAGGGACAATTTGTGGCAACCAAAACTCAAAAAGGGGGAGAGCAAAGGCCTGAACCGGAATACGGAAATGGAGAAAGTGAGCGTGCCAAAGAAAATGGAATACTCCAAATATCAAACTTTCTTTGACATAAACTTAAGGGAAACCACTCAAACAAAATCCAGAACTGAAATATATACTGTAATAAAAGAGGAAACGGAGGGAAACATCATAGAATACTACCACACAGAAATAATAGACAGCAACAAAAAGCAAAGAAACAATGGAGACACAGCCTTACCAGAAAACTAAAGATAGAATGACAGGAAATCCTCACATATCAATAATCACCCTAAATGTAAATGGACTGAACTCACCAATAACAAGGCACAGAGTAGCAGATTGGATCAAAAAATTAAACCCAACCATATGCTGTCTCCAAGAGACACATCTCAGTTACAAGGACAAGCATAGACTCAAAGTGAAAGGGTGGAAATTGACACTCCAAGCAAATGGAATCCAGAGAAAATCAGGTGTAGCCACACTGATATCAGATGAAACAGACTTCAAAGTGAAAAAGATAACAACAGACAAAGATGACATTTCATAATGTTGAAGGGCACAGTACAACAAGACGACAAGCAGTCATCAATATTTATGCCCCCAATCAGGGAGCACCGAAATATATCAAGCAACTACTAACAGAACTAAAGGGAGAAATTGACCAAAACACAATTACACTAGGGGACTTAAATACATCATTGACAGCTATGCAAAAATCATCCAACCAGAAAATAAATAACGAAATAGAAGCCCTAAATAACACATTAGATGAAATGGACATAATTGACATTTATAGAGCACTTCATCCTAAAACATCAGACTATACATTCTTTTCTAGTGTACACGGAACATTCTCAAGGATAGACCATATATTGGGACATAAAATCAGTCTCAGCAAATTTAAGAAGATTGAAATCATACCAAGCATACTCTCTGATGACAAGGCTTGGATACTGGATATCAACTGCAAAAAGAAAGCGAGAAAAAACACAAATACATGGAGATTAAACAACACACTTTTAAAGAACGACTGTGTCAAAGAAGAAGTTAGAGGAGAGATCAAAAGATACATAGAAACAAATGACAATGAAAAGACATCCTACCAAAATTTTGGGGATGCAGTGAAAGCAGTTTTAAGAGGGAAATTTATCTCATTACAGGCCTATCTCAAGAAACAAGAAAACTCCCAAGTAAATAACCTCATGTTACACCTTAAAGAACTAGAAAAAGAAGAACAAGTGAAACCCAAGGTCAGCAGAAGAAAGGAAATAACAAAAATAGAGCAGAACTAAATGAAATAGAGAACAAAGAGACAATAGAAAAAATTAATGTGGCAAAGAGCTGGTTCTTTGAAAAGATTAACAAAATTGACAAACCCTTGGCTAGACTCACTAAGATAAAAAGAGATAAGACACTAATTAACAAAATCAGAAATGAAAAAGGGGAAGTTATCACGGACACCACAGAAATACAAAGGATCATCCAAGAATATTATGAAGGACTATATGCCGCCAAATTCAATAACCTAGAAGAAATGGACAAGTTCTTAGAAACATATAGCCTTCCAAGGCTGAACCATGAAGAACTGGAAAATCTAAACAGACCGATCACCAGTAACGAAATTGAATCAGTCATCCAAAACCTCCCAAAAAGCAAAAGTCCAGGACCAGATGGCTGCATTAGTGAATTCTACGAAACCTTCAAAGAGTATCTAATACCAATCCTGCTCAAACTCTTCCAAAAGATTGAAGAAGAGACAGTATTCCCTAACTCATTTTATGAGGCCAACATCACCCTGATACCAAAACCTGGTAAGGACAGCACAAAAAAGGAAAACTACAGACCATTATCTCTGATGAATACAGATGCAAAAATCCTAAACAAAATTCTAGAAAATCGAATACAACAATGCATTAAAAATATTATTCATCACGACCAAGTGGGGTTCATCCCCGGGGCACAAGAATGGTTCGACATCCATAAATCCATCAATGTGATACATCACATAAACAAAATATAGGACAAAAAAATATGGTTGTATGAATTGATGCAGAAAAAGAATTTGACAAGATACAACGTCCATTTATGATTAAAACACTTAATAAAATGGGTATAGAAGGAAAATACCTTAACATAATAAAGGTCATATATGACAAGCCCTCTGCTAATCTCATAATTAATGGTGAAAAACTGAAGCCCTTTGCTCTACGTTCAGGAACACGACAGGGCTGTCCCCTATCACCTCTGCTTTTCAACATAGTGTTGGAATTCCTTGCCAGAGCAATCAGGCAAGAGAAAGAAATAAAAAGCATGCAAATTGGGAATGAAGAAGTTAAATTATTGTTCTTTGCAGGTGACATGATGCTATATATAGAAAACCCTAAAGATTCCACCAAAAAGCTATTAGAAACAATCAACGAATACAGTAAAGTTGCTGGCTACAAAATCAACATACAAAAGTCCGTTGCATTCCTATATACTAATAATGAAATCTCAGAAAAAGGAATACAAAAAACACTTCCTTTTGCAATTGCAGCAAAAAGAATAAAATACGTAGGAATAAGCTTAACGAAGGATGTGAAAGACCTATATGCTGAAAACTATAAGACATTTTTGAAAGAAATTGAAAAAGACACAAAGACATGGAAAGACATTCCGTGCTCATGGATTGGAAGAATCAACCTAGTTAAAATGGCCATATTACCCAAAGCAATATACAGATTCAATGCAATCCCCATCAAAATCCCAATGGCATATTTTAAAGAAATAGAACAAAATATCATGAGATTTGTTTGGAACCACAAAAGACCCCGAATAGCCAAAGCAATCTTAAGAAAAAAGAACAATAATGGAGGTATGACACTTCCTGACTTTGGCTTGTACTACGGGACTACTATAATCAAAACAGCATGGTATTGGCAGAAAAACAGACACATAGACCAATGGAATAGAATTGAGAACCCAGAAAGAAAACCACATAAATATGGACAGATAATTTTTGACAAAGAAGCTGAAAACCTACAATGGAGGAAAGACAGCCTCTTCCATAAATGGTGCTGGGAGAGTTGGATAGCCACGTGCAAAAGAATTAAACTGGACTGCTCTTTGTCACCATGTACCAAAGTTAATTCAAAATGGATCAAAGACTTAAGCATAAGACCTGATACAATAAACTGCATAGAAGAAAACATAGGTACTAATCTTATGGACCTTGGGTTCAAAGAGCATTTTATGAATTTGACTCCAAAGGCAAGGGAAGTAAAAGCTAAAATAAACGAATGGGACTATATGAAACTTAAAAGCTTCTGCACATCAAAAGAAACCATCGACAAAATAAAGAGGCCACCAGCTGAATGGGAGAAGATTTTTGCAAACAGTGCCTCAGATAAGGGGCTAATATCCAGAAAAGACAAGGAACTCATGCAACTCAACAACAAAAAACAAACAAACCAATTGAAAAATGGGCAGAGGACTTGAGGAGACATTTCTCCAAAGAGGACATACAAATGGCTAATAGACATACGAAAAAGTGCTCAACATCACTAATCATCAGAAAAATACAAATCAAAACCACAATGAAATATCATCTCACCCCAGTCAGAATGGCTATCATCAACAAGACAAATAGTAACTAGGGTTGGAGAGGCTGTGGAGAAAAAGGAACCCTCATACACTGTTGGTGGAATGCAGACTGGTGCAGCCGTTATGGAAGGTAGTGTGGAGGTTCCTCAAAAAAATTACGAATAGAATTGCCATATGACCCAGCAATCCCTCTCCTGGGTATCTACCCAAAAAATCTGTAAACATTTATAGATAAAGACACGTGTGCTCCAATGTTCATTGCAGCTTTGTTTACGGAGGCCAAGACATGGAAACAACCAAAATGTGCTTCCACAGATGAATCGATAAAGAAGTTGTGGTATATATACACAATGGAATACTATTCGGCGGTAAGAAAAGATGATATAGGATCATTTGTGACAACATGGATGGATCTTTAGAGTGTAATGCTGAGCGAAATAAGTCAGACAGAAAAAGCAGAGAACCATATGATTTCACTGATATGTGGTATATAAACCAAAAACAACAAAAGAACAAGACAAACAAATGAGACACAGAAACTCATAGACATAGACAATAGTTTAGTGGTTACCAGAGGGTAAAGTGTTGGGGGTTGGGGGGTGGGAGATAAGGGTAAGGGGGATCAAGTATATGGTGATGGAAAGAGAACTGACTCTGGGTGGTGAACACACAATGGGATTTATAGATGATGTAATACAGAATTGTACACCTGAAATCTATGTAATTTTACTAACAATTGTCACCCCAGTTAATTTAAAAAATAAATTTTAAAAAAGAAACAATACAAGAGACAGAGGGACCCACATAATAAACTAGGTGTGAAATAGTAAGTACAAAATATGGTGGTGGCAGTGAAAACTAAAAGGCATGGATTATATGAGAGTAATTGGGAAGAAAGTACAGACAGAACTTGGTGACTGAGTGGGTGTAGAAGGCTGACAGAGAAAGAAGTCAATGATCATCCTGAGATTTCACAACTATATAACTACTAGGAAAGAAGCCTGCTAACGGAAACAATTTTTCAGAAGAAAAGTCGCTTTGCAGGAAGAGTAGCAAAGTTAGTAAACTTATTTCAAGATGGGGTGAGTTTAGGTGAAACTAGCAAGAGTTAATATCCAGCAGAGATATGAAATTGAAAAGAACTTATAAGAGTATTAGGGCCTGGAGAAAGTTTGGGGAGTCATGCACAATTTGATGGCATTTGAAACAGTGTGAGACTGTGTATATTCAGAGAAATGCAAAGAATGTAAACCTGAAACGAAGCACACACATTTAGAAAAACGATTATGAAGGAGATCAGCAAAGAAGAAAGAAAAAGAGAAAGTGATAATGAGAGAGGTAGGACAACAGCAGTGCAGTGTACAGTGTCATGGAAACCAAGAGAACTAAATTTCAAAAAGGAGAGGATAATCTTCATTAAGAGTTACAGGCAACTAGAGGTCGAGGATAATGGAGTCTAAGAGGTTCCTGAAACATCATGTGTTCTCTTCATACTTTCTTATCTGCCTCATCCTAATTGAAGGAAAAGACATTAAAAAAGGCGAAAGATTTATGCGATCTGAAGAGAAACCAGAGTAAAAAAGAAAGTGAATTAAAGATCATTTGCAGGTCATTTTCATTTGCAATCTCAATTCAAACTTTTCCAAGCTTTTTGTGGTTAGGCACTATTATGCTTCTCAACCAACTAACAGGGACGGCTTCTACTGAAATCAGAAGATGCAGAAACCCCTGAGAGTTCCACAGAATCTACCAGGAGAGGCAAAAGGAGAGAAACATGACATTAGCATGTGAGGTACTGAGCTGAGGGAGTATTGTAACCCAGTGTTAATCAAGTTGGATTTTGTGATAAACCGTAGAGGCTATCTGACCAATACACAATTTTTGGAAGAGATGACTATGTAATTTTGTTCTCTGTTGTAATTAAAACCTTACATTTGTACAACCCACTAAAATATCAATATTGTGTGCAATAAGGTATGTCTCAATTTTTAGACAATTTTCATTAGTCTTCCACGGTTTCATTTAATTTATTTTCACTCACCCAGGTAAGGCAATATTTTTTATTATGATTAAATGCTTCCATACTATATTACATCCAGACATCCATTTTCAACATTACTTTTACTCTAAATTTAGTTATAAAATAAATACATTGACTGCTAATATGTTATATTCTTTTTTTTTTATTAGTTTCAGGTGCACAAGACAAAGTAATATGTAAATGTTTATCATTTATATCCCTCACACTGTGAGAAATCCCCTCGCCCCATCCACTATCCCTCTGACATCGCACAGAGCCATTACATTTCCACTGTCTCTATTCCTAATGCTGTACTCCACTTCTTGTAAGTATATACATATATATATAATTAGAGTTGATATTCATTATTGTTCAGCTTCAGGTGTACAGTGCAGTGATCAGGCATCTACATCATCCCTAAGGTGGTCTCCCAAATGGGACACATGTCCATTGGATACCCTAGAAAATCTTTACAACATTATTGATTACATTCCCCAAATTAATTTTCATAACCCCATGGCCATCTTGTGTTTAACGACTGTTTTCTAATCCCCTCACCGTCCCACTCATCCCCACCCCACCCCACCCATCTAGCAACCCTCAGTTTTTCCTCTATGTCTACAAAACTGTTTCTGATTAGTTCATTCACTTATTCTTTTCTTTAGATTTCACATATGAGATCATATGGTATTTGTCTTTCTCTGTCTGACTTATTTCACTTAACATAATGTTCTCTAGGTCCATCCATGTTGTTGCAAATGGTAACATTTCTTTCTTCTTTACGGCTGCGTAATATTCCATTGTATAAATGTACCACAGTTTCTTAATCCAGTCATCTACCGATGGGCATTTCGGTTGTTTCCATGTCTTGGCTACTGTGTATAGTGCTGCAATAAACATAGGAGTGCATAAAGATTTTTGAATTGGAGTTTTGGATTTCTCCGGATAGATACCTAGGAGTGGAATGGCTGGATCATAAGGTAGTTCCATTTTCAGATTTTTGAGATACCTCCAAACTGTTTTCCATAGTGGCTGCACCAATCTGCATTCCCACCAACAGTGCACCAGCATTCCCTTTTCTCCACATCTGCGCCAGCACTTGTTGTTTGTTGATTTATTGATGATACCCATTTTGACTGGGGTGAGGTGGTATCTCATTGTGGTTTTTATTAGCATTTCTCTAATAGTTAGTGAGGTTGAGCATTTCTTCATATGTCTGTTTGCCATCTGTATGTCCTTTTTAGAAAAATGTGTCTTCATGTCTTCTACCCATTTCTTAATTGGGTTGTTTGTTGTTTTGGAGTTGAGTTGAGTGAGTTTTTTTTATAAATTTGTGATATTAACCCCTTATCAGATATATCATTGGTGAATATTTTTTCCCATTCAGTAGGGTCCCTTTTTCTTTTATTGATGGTTTCCTTTGCTGTGAAAAATCTTTTTAGTTTGATGTAATCCCACATGTTTATTTTTTCTCTTACTTCCCTCTTGCGAGGGGATGTATCAGTAAAAATCTTACTCCGGGTAATGTCTGTGAAGTTTCTTCCTATAGTTTCTTCTAGGAATTTTATGGTTTCAGATCTTACATTTAAGTCTTTAAGCCATTTTGAATTTATTTTTGTATATGGTGTAAGGAGGTGCTCCAGCTTCATTTTTTTGCATGTGTCTGTCCAGGTTTCACAGCACCATTTATTGAATAGACTGTCTTTACCCCACCATACATTCTTGATTCCATTGTCGTAGATTAAATGGCCATATAGGCATGGATTTATTTCTGGACTCTCTATTCTGTTCCATTGATCCATGTGTCTGTTTTTATGCCAGTACCATGCTGTTTTGATTACTGTAGCCTTGTAGTATAATTTGATGTCAGGTATTGTTATACCTCCCACTTTGTTCTTATTTCTCAAGATTGCTGAGGCTATCCAGGGTCTTTTATGGTCCCATGTAAATTTTAGGATTACATGTTCCATTTCTGTGAAAAACGTCATTGGTAGTTTGATAGGAATTGTGTTGAATATGTATATTGCCTTAGGCAGTATAGACATTTTAACGATATTGATTCTTCCTTTCCATGAACATGGTATGTGTTTCCATCTGTTTGTATCTTCTTTCATTTCTTTCTTCAGTGACTTATAATTTTCTGAGTACAGATCTTTTACTTCTTTGGTTAAATTTATTCCCAGGTGTTTTATAGTCTTTGGAGCAATTGTAAATGGGATTGTTTTCTTAATTTCTCCTTCTGATGTTTCATTATTGGTATATACAAATGCAACTGGCTTCTGAATATTAATTTTGTATCCTGCTACTACACAAAATTCATCTATCAGCTCTAATAGTTTCTTGGTGGAGTGTCTCGGGTTCTCTATATATAGCATCATGTCATCTGCATATAATGACAATTTTACTTCCTCCTTACCTATTTGGATGCCTTTTATTTCTTTTTCTTGTCTGATTGCTGTGGCTAGAACTTCCAGCACTATGTTGAATAGAAGTGGAGAAAGTGGACAACCTTGCCTTGTTCCTGATCTTAAGGGTAATGGTTTTAGCTTTTCCCCATTGAGGATGATGTTAGCTGTGGGTTTATCATATATGGCCTTTATTATGTTGAGATATGATCCCTCTGTTCCCACTTTCTTAAGGGTTTTTATCATAAATGGCTGCTGGATTTTATCAAATGCTTTTTCTGCATCTATTGATATGATCATGTGATTATTGTTTTTCATTTTGTGAATGTGGTGTATCACACTAATTGATTTGCGGATGTTGAACCACCCTTGCATAGCAAGGATGAATCCACTTGATCATGGTGTATGATCTTTTTAATGTATTGCTGAATTCTGTTCGCTAATATTTTGTTGAAGATTTTTACATCTATATTCATTAGAGATATCGGCCTGTAGTTTTCTTTTTTTGTGGTGTCTTTGTCTGATTTTGGGATCAGGGTGATAGTGGCTTCGTAAAAAGTGTTTGGGAGCCTTCCCTCCTGGATTTTTGGAAGAGCTTGAGGAAAATAGGTGATAATTCTTTTTTGCACGTTTTGTAAAATTCACCTGTAAAGCCATCTTGTCCAGGGCTTTTGATTGTTGGGAGATTGTTGATTACTGATTCAATTTCCTTGGTGGTAATCGGTCTATTCAGGTTTTCTGTTTCTTCTTGAGTTAGCCTTGGAAGATTGTACGCCTCTAGAAAATTGTCCATTTCTTCCAGATTGTCAAATCTGTTGGCATATATTTGCTCATAGTAGTTTCTTAATTTTTTTTGTGTTTCTGCAGTATCTGTTGTCGCTTCTCTTAAGCAGCGCCAGTCTTGGCTTAAGCCCACCAAGTAATCTCCAGTTTGTCCTCTGCTGTACCAAAGAGTCCTCTGCGTATTGTGCGGGCAGAACTGGTCACCTGGTTCCCAGAGTGATGTTGGAACTGCAGATTTAGATGCGTGGGGCTGAGTGCTCTGGATGGTAGTTTCTACAAAGTCAGTGCAGTTTCTGCTCTTGCCTGCACATACGCGCACTGACAGTAGCACCACCAGCCCTGTGTCCAGTTCCTCCTGAGTCTTAGGGCACTTCTTCCGTGTGTGTGTGTGTGTGTGTGTGTGTGTGTGTGTGTGGCGGGAGGGAGATTTCTGAGCTGCTGAAAGCCCAGAGCTTCGTCTGCCGCTTACTGCTGATTCCTGGGAGTGCCTCTGCAGTTGTAATTGCCCTGCCTTAGGCAGGCCAGAAAGGGTGGGGGCTGGGGATGGAGGGGTCTTCTCTTTCCCAGCCCAGCCATGTCACACTCTTCCCGCAGGCCAGAAAAGGTGGTGGCTTTGGTTGGAGGAGTCTCTTCTCTCCTAGCCTAGCAAAAATCACACTCTTCCCAGCCTCTTCCCTGGGTCAGAGCTGCACGCCAGTCTTCCTAGAGCCCGAGCACTAAGTCTCCTCTGTAATCTGACACTACTCCTCAGTTCAGGGGCCAGTTTAAGTCTCTGGAAGTGTGGGGTTAGGATTGGAAGAGTGGGGAAAGGGGCCCAGGTATGGAGTTTGTTGTCCTTTTTCCAGCCTACGGCCCAACTGGAGGTCTCACTGAGGTTATTGCCTCAAATGCTGGATATGCTGTCCCCTTGGCGGGAGAGATCAGCTGTGGGATGCAGGGAAAGGGCCCACTTCCTGGCTTTTGTGTTCTCTGTTCCATCCTGGGATCCCCTGCATCTCTGCAGCTGCGGATGCCGGCCGTGTTTCCACTGCTGCAGATGCGGGCTGCGTCTCCACTCTGCTCCCTTCCCTCTTCCCCTGCTTGCCCAATTTGCCCACCTTCATGTAATCCTAGCATGAGTCTCTTAGCTGTTCTGCGTGATGAGCAGAGAGTCCTTTGATGGGTTATAGATGTCCCGTTTTTGATAAGATCCAAAGGATAAGTCAAAAAGTGTGCTGCCGCCATTCCCATGACGTCACCCTCCTGTTTTATTCTTTATATTATACTTCCAATCAATGTACTCTACATGCTTTGAACATCTGTATACAATTTGGCTGAAGTAGAAATATGACTGTGATAAGAACCCATCTCTCCCAATCATTTGCCCTGCTGGAGAGAGATGGCCAATTATAACTATCTCTCACTTACCTCAATCACATGCCACCATTCCTGATATAAAAAACAAACAAACAAAAACTTCCTTCCATCTGCCATTACTCTGGTCTCAAGTTCTTTCAGCTGCTTGGCAACTGCTGTAGATTCTTGTTTATGGCATCATTAGCATCTATTTTTACTGTCATTCTGTCTGACGCTTGCAGCTACAGGAGCTGGAAAGTTATGACATTTGAAAGTTTCTCCTCACACTCAGATTCAAATATTAGGAAATCTTTCTTTTACCAAAATATTGCACTGTAGTTGTTAAATCCTGAGGGGGCTTCATGGTAGATTTGTAAGCATAGAAGAACAACAACTATACTTGCTCAGTGGTTAATATCAGCCAAAAGATCAAATCACACAATCTTCATGTAAAGTGAGCAAAAGGAAAATCAATGGTTGATATTTGGATAAAGTCAACTTTATACCTCTTTCTGAGTAGAAGCCACACAATGGAACCTTACCTGTGAATTTAATTTAACTATTTCATTTCTCAAGTATTTCAACTCATTTATTAAATTAGTAATGATAACAATAATGGTAGTAGCTAAATATATAATGTCAGGCATGCTAACATTTTACAAATGTCAAATAAGTACAACAAAAGATATGATGAAAGACATAAGATGATAAAGGATGATTCCTATTTTTCAACACAAAATTTAGCATCTATAATATAAATTGTAAATATAATATAAAATTAAAAAAAATCTAGATGGCAAAAGACAAGTTAAAAGACAACAACCAATAAGGAAAATATTTTAAACATGCATGGCAGACAAAAGGTTAATATCCTTAATATAAGAATAATTATTTTAAATAAATAACAAAAAATATCACCTTAATAGAGAAATGGACAAGGACATGAACAATTTGTAAAAGAAGAAACACAAATGCCAAATAAAATATTTAAAATATACATTTTCAAGAGATCCAAGATGGTGGAATACATAAATACTGTGCTTGCCTCATTCTGTGAAATCATCAAAATTATAACTAAATTATACAACAGTCAACTTGGAGAACCATCTGAAGCCTAGCTGAACAGAAGTTTTGTAACTAATGATATAAAGAAGAAGCCACATGAAGACTGGTAGGAGGGGCAGAGGTGCAAAACAGGCTGGCCCCAAACCTCTGTGTGGTGGTTGAAAATCTGGAGGGATATCTCAGCCACAGAGATTCCCCCTGGAGGAGCTAGGGACCACAGCTCCACAAAAGGCTCCTCAGCCCAGAGTACTGCTGCTGGGAAGAGGAGCCCCCACAACATCTGGCTGTGAAAAACAGTGGGGATTCCAACCCTTCAGGTGGGTTGGAAGGCTGTGGGAAACCCAGACGTCCTCTTACACAATGACTCACTTGCTCGCAGGCACTCACCTTGGGCTCTGGCAGATGGATGGTGACTCAGGGGCGTGTCAGAGGCATAGGGGAGCAGACTGAGGTGTGTGGCCTTGGGGTGAGGGCTGAAGGACAGTTGCCATTTGCCTTGTGCGGGGTCCCTCTCCCATGCAGCCCTGCAAGTGGGTGCCACCTTTACTGTGTTGAGCCTTGCCCCCATACCCATGACCAAATCTGAATCCGAATTTGTGTGGTGAGCTCTGCTGGCTCCACCCTGATGACTGAGACTCCACCATACCCAACTCCATGCCCCACAAGACTTTATCTGGAGCTGAACCTTATGGGAGCTGGCACCTGGCAACAAGTCTCAGAGTGTCCTGGCTTTTTGTCTTGTTCTTTTATTGTTTTTGGTTTATATACCACATATCAGTGAAATCACATGGTTCTCTGCTTTTTCTGTCTGACTTGTTTCGCTCAGCATTACTCTCTCAAGATCCATCCATGTTGTCACAAATGTTCCTATATCATCTTTTATTACTGCCGAATAGTATTCCATTGTGTATATATACCACAACTTCTTTATCCATTCATCTATCGAAGGACATTTTGGTTGTTTCCATGTCTTGGCCACCGTAAACAAAGCTGCAATGAACATTGGAGCACACGTGTCTTTATCTCTAAATGTTTTCAGATTTTTTGGGTAGATACCCAGGAGAGGGATTGCTGGGTCACATGGCAATTCTATTCGTAATTTTTTGAGGAACTTCCACACTGCCTTCCATAACGGCTGCACCAGTCTGCATTCCCACCAACAGTGTATGAGGGTTCCTTTTTCTCCACAGCCTCTCCAATATTTGTTACTATTTGTCTTGTTGATGATAGCCATTCTGACTGGGGTGAGGTGATATCTCATTGTGGTTTTGATTTGCATTTCTCTGATGATTAGTGATGTTGAGCATTTTTTCATATGTCTATTTGCCATTTGTATGTCCTCTTTGGAGAAATGTCTCTTTAAGTCCTCTGCCCATTTTTCAATTGGGTTGTTTGTTTTTTTGTTGTTGAGTTGCATGAGTTCCTTGTATATTCTGGATACTAGCCCCTTATCGGAGGCACTAAAACCACATAAATATGGACAGATAATTTTTAACAAAGAAGCTAAAAACATACAATGGAACAAAGACAGCCTCTTCAATAAATGGTGCTGGGAGAATTGGATAGCCACGTGCAAAAGAATGAAACTGGACTGCTATTTGTCACCATGTACCAAAGTTAATTCAAAATGGATCAAAGACTTAAGCATAAGACCTGACACAATAAACTGCATAGAAGAAAACATAGGTACTAAACTTATGGACCTTGGGTTCAAAGAACATTTTATGAACTTGACTCCAAAGGCAATGGAAGTAAAAGCTAAAATAAACGAATGGGACTATATGAAACTTAAAAGCTTCTGCACAGCAAAAGAAACCATTGACAAAATAAAGAGGCCACCAACTGAATGGGAGAAGATTTTTGCAAACAGTGTCCTGGATTTTTGCAGAGCTACTCCAGGCCCAGTACTGGTGGCAGCCATCCTCATTCATAGCATGGCCTCTCACACATGCCTGCAGGTTCATCACAGGCAGCAACTAACCATGAGACACTTTGTAGCTCCTACCAGTTAGTCTCTGGCTGGTCACAGGCAGTGGCTGATGTGGGCTAACACTGGAGCCCCTCCCAAGAAGCCCCAGAACCAACATACTTGGAGGTTGGCTTCAGACCACAGCAGAGCACCACCCACATGAGGCACACCTAAAATGTTGTCTCAACATGCACCAGAGCCCACTGGGGCAAAGTTTGCTCTGTGGGATAAGCCCCCTGCATAGCAGCCCACAAGCTGTGGATGTGGCCAAACCCCACAGCCAGTTAGCCTGAGAGTCAGTCCCACCCACTGACATGCCAATAGCAATCAAGGCTCAAATATAAGATGAGGGCACACACAACCCACACAAGGGATACTCCTGAAGCACAGGTGACTAGAGAGACTGTGAGACTGGGCCCCACAGGGCACCTACTACCTGGAAAGCTACCTGGAAGACTGAGATACATAGCAGATCCACCTAATACATAGAAACAAACATGGGGGGGGGCAGCCAAAATGAGGAAACAAGGAAACACATCCCAAATGAAAGAACAGGAGAAAACTCCAGAAAAAGAACAAAACAAAATGGAGGCAACCAACCTACCACAGACAGAGTTCAAAACACTGGTTATAAGAATGCTTGAGGAACTTAGTGACAACTTCAACAATGAGAGAGCAAGCATAACAAAGGACATAGAATCCATAAAAAAAAAAAAAAACAGTCAAAAATGAAGAATGCAGTAACTGAAATGAAGAATGCACTAGAAGGAATCACCAGCAGACTAGAAGAAGCAGAGGATCAAATCAGCAATTTGAAAGACAAGGTAGCATAAAACACCCACTCAGAACTGCAAAAGAAAAAAAGAATCAGAAAAATTGAAGATAGTTTAAGAGACCTCTGGGACAACATCATGCATAACAACATTTATATTATACGGGTACCAGAAGGTGAAGAGAGAAAGAAAGGGATTGAGAGCCTACTTGAAGAAATAACGAATAAAAATTTTCCTAACCTGGAGAGGAATAGACATACAAACCTAGGAAGTGCAGAGAGTTCCAAACAAGATGAACCCAGAGAGGCCCACATCAAGACACATCATAATTAAAATGCCAAAGTTTAAAGACAAAGACAGAACCTTAAAAGCAGCAGGAAACAAAAAGCAGTTAGTTACCTACAAGGGTGCTCCCATAAGAATGTCAGTTGGACACTGTCAGACTCTCAACAGAAACTTTGCAGGCCAGAAGGGATTGGCACAAAATATTCAAAGTACTGAATATCAAGGACCTACAACCAATACTACTCTACCCAAAATGGCTGTTATTTAAAATTGAAGGAGAGATAAAGAGCTTCTGAGACAAGAAAGAGCTAAAGAAATTCATTACCACCATGCCAGTGTTACAAGAAATGTTAAAAAGGACTTCTTAAAGATGGGGGAAAAGGATAAAAAATATGAATAAAATGTACACCTGAAATCTATGTAATTTTACTAACAATTGTCACCCCAATAAATTTAATAAAATAAAATTTAAAAAAAAAGAAAAAAAAATGAATAAAATGAAAATAACTACTTATCTATCAACAATTACTTTCAATGTAAATGTATTAAATGCTCCATACAAAAAAACACAGGGTGGCTGAATAGATTAGAAAACATAACCCTTACATGTGCTGCCTACAAGAGACTCACTTTGGATTGAAGGATACACACAGACTGAAAGTAAAGGGATGGATAAAGTTATTTCATGAAAATGGAAACAAACAAACAAACAAACAAACAATACTTGTACCAGACAAAATAGACTTGAAAACTAAGGCTATAACAAGAGACAAAGAGGGACCCAGTATTCCCACTTCTGGGTATTTATCTGAAGAAACCCAAAGTGCTACCTCAAAGGGATGCTAATTGCAGTGCTCATCCATATGCTCATTGCAGTGCTATCACAATAATCAAGATATGGAGTCAGCCTGGGTGTCCATAGATGGATGAATGGATAAAGAGGAGGTGGTACATATATACAGTGGAATATTGCTAGGCCAGAGAAGGGAATCCATTCTTGCCGTCTGTGGTGGCATGAAGGGACATGGAGGGTATTGTGCTGAGTGGAGTATGTCAGACAGAGAAAGACAGATGCAATGTGATTTCACTTCTATGTATGTGGAATCTAACGAACAAAACAAACAAATAAACAAACAAAACAGAAACAAACTCATAGATACAGAAAACATTTTGATGATTGCCAGATGGGAGGGGAGTTGAAGGGATGTGTGAAAAACGGGGAGGGATTAAGAAGTACAGATTGATTGTTACACAGTAGTCATGTGGTTATAGGGTATTACATAAGGAATATAGTCAATAATGTTGTAATGACTATATATGGTGTCAGATGGGTACTACATTCGGGGTGATAGATGAGAGGGGGTTTGGGGAACAGGGTGAAAAAAGGTGAAGGGATTGAGAAGTACAAATTGGTAGTCACAAAGTAATCATGGGGATGTAAAGCAAAGCATACGGAATATAGTCAATAATATGGTAATAACTATGTATACAGCCAGGTAAGTACTAGACTAGAAAGGGGAATCACTTCTTAAATAATACAAATGTCTAACCACTATGCTGTATACCTGAAATTAATATAAAGTAATATTGAATGTCAACTGTAATTGAAAAATTAATAAAGTTTGGGGGGGAAGATAAAGGAGAATAAAAGGTTCAAATCTCTAGGTATAAAACAAATAAGTTGTGGGGATGTAACATACAGCATAGGGAGCATAGTTAATAATATTGTGATAGCGTGGTATGGTGTCAGATGGTTGCTGGACTTATCATTGTGATCACTTCTTTAGGCATATAAATGTTGAACAACTATGGTGTACACCTGAAACTGATGTAATGTTCTATGTTAGCTATATTTTTAAATGAAAATCTTTAAAAAAATAAATAAAATAAAATACACATATTCAATATTATTCAAAGAAATGTATTTTAAAAGCTATGAGATAACCACTTCTCACACATAAGATTTTCCAAGGAAAAATAAACATACTCAGTGATGACTGAGTGTGGAAAAATAGGCACTCTCATATATTTCTGAGGGGTGAATGTTGCTATAACCCTTATGGATGACTAATTGACAATATGTACCAAAAACCCTACAACAAAACAAAATAAATGTTCTTTGACATAGAAATAAATTCAAGTAATTTATAATAAGAAAATAATATAAAAACTTGCAAGGATATATGCACAAGGAGGTTCATTCCAGTTTTGTGTATAATACTAAGATATAAGCATGTTAAAATAAGAGGTCTCTTGAATACAATATAGTACACACATACAATGAAATATTATATAGCCATTAAAAACATTATGTCAATGCATATTTATTGCAAAAGATAGATATTCCTGATGAATGAGATGAAACATATAATTTAAAATAGTATGTGTACAATATGTCTGTAAAATATCTGTTCATCTCTATTCATGTGCATAGAAAACAGACCAGAAGGTATACACCTAAATGTGAACAGCGGTTATTATTGATTTTTTCATTTTTAAAATTAAATCAACTTGATTGAAGCATAATTTTCTTAAGATAAAATGCACAGATTTTAAGTAAACAGTTCAAGGAGATATTTTAAATTCCTTTTTAAAACAACTTTATTGGAGTATGATGAATATGCAGTAAACCACATGTTTTAAATAGTACAATTTGATAAGTTTGGTCATATTCATACACCCATAAAACTACAAACACAGTCAAGATAATGAACACATCCATTATCCACCAAAGTTTCCATATGATCTTTGTAATCAAACCATCCTAACTTTTCTGCCATCCCAACTCCATCCTAGCAACTACTGCCTCGCTTTATGTCACTATGGATTAGATTTTCTAGATTATATAAATGAAATGCACCATATATATATATATATATATATATATATATATATATATATATATATATAAATGTAATGCACTTTCCTTCACTAAGAATAATTATTTGAAATTCACTTATACTATTCAGTTATAAGTAGATCAGTAGAACCACTGTTCAACAGTTCATTCTTTATTTTTTTACTAGTATTTCCTTGTATAGACAAACAACAATTTAGTTATCCATCCATTTCTCTGTTGATGGACATTAGGGCTTTTTCCAGTTTTTGCCTATTACAATTGATGCTGCTATAAATATTTATGTATAAGTATTTGTAGGGGCATATCATTTCCTTTCTCTTAGGTAAATGTCTAGGAGAGGAATAGCTCAGCCCATGTGATAGGACAAATACTTACTGTTCTAAGAAACTATAAAACTGCTTTTCAAGTGTTTGTGCCATGTTACAATCCCACTAGCAATGTCTGCGAGTTCCAATTGCTCTAAACTTTGCCAATATCTAATATGCAGATGCTCCTCAGCTTATGATGGGGTTAGGTCTCAATAAACCCATTGTAAGTTGAAAATATTGTTAATTGAAAATGAATCAAAACTGCATAGAATTTCTCTTTCTCATTTGTTTGTCTTGTTCTTTTGTTGCTTTTGGTTTATATACCACATATCAGTGAAATCACATGGTTCTCTGCTTGAGGGTAAGGGGGATCGAATGTATGGTGATGCAAGGAGAACTGACTCTGGGTGATGAACACACAATGGGATTTATAGATGATGTAATACAGAATTGCACACCTGAAATCTATGTAATTTTACTAACAATTGTCACCTCACTAAATTTAATAAAAAATAAAAAAAAAATTGATGGACTCCAGACTTCCGGAAAAATGGCGGCGTGAGGTGAGCCTCTGTAAAGCTCCCCCGGAATTTACAAAGAATCGAACAACAAAAACTCCACAAAGGACTCCATGCACAGCCGACAGGCAACATGAAGAGGCCCACTACCGACTGAAATCACCTACAGGTGGGAGATTCGCGCGAGTGGAGGGAGGAGAAGGAAAGGGAGAAGCGCGCGGAGACGGAGCCGCGCGGGCTCAGGACGCAGACCTAGCTCAGTGCTCTGAGCTCGCGGCTTCCCGGAACTACTGCAGCTGTGGGAGATCGAACTGCTAGGGCTCCGCCAGGGCTCCACAGGGCTGAGGGGACAGCATATAACACGGCTGAACCCAACGCTCACGGCAGAGACCTCGGAGAAAAGACTGAGGGAAAAAGGCTGAAAACGGTGGTTTAAGCCCGCACTGCCGAGCAGAGAACGGAGCCTTAGGCACTGAGACTAGCCGCCCCCTCCCTCCCCTCCCAGAGCTCGCCCCGCCCCCACCTGCCCGGTGCTAGAAGCGAAACAGTAGCAGTGTCAGATCAAAACAACAGAAAATTTGCTGTTTTGAGATCTGTGGACCGCAAACACAAATTCACAGCCCAACTAGTTCCAGCAAAGGGGAGAGACCTGTGGAAGCAGGACCGGCTGTGGCAGTGGTCGCCGCCATTGCTCTGGGCCACCTCTCACAACTCACCCCGCCCCTGACCCCACCTATCTGGGCGGATCCCTGCAGGAGTAAACAGAACTGCTGAAATATACGGGCTCTGAATCAGCAGTTGGAAGAGCTTTCGAACATCAAAAGCTCTCCGCATACCCACCGGGACACTGCGCCCTGTGACCTAGACGAACTATTAACAGAGGAGAAGCCCGTCTCCCAGGGAATCCCCCCTTTGTGTGAGAAGTTGGAATAGTGCAGAGAAAACATAGCATTACTGTGTGGGAGAAGAAAAATAAGTTGCAGTTGGAGAAATAATAAAACATTCTACCAACAAGTACTGGCAAACAAAAGAAAGACCGCTTTCTATCAACCTGTTGCAGAAGTCACTCCTGTAGATGTCTAGGAAGAGAAATAGTAAACCAGTAATCACCATGAATAACCAAGGCAACAAGATAGCTCAGAAAGAAAGTGAAAAATCTCCAGAGAAGGCACTTAAAGATACAGAAATATGTGACTTAAATGACAGAGAATTCAAGATTGCAGTTCTGAAAAAACTCAACGAGATACAATAAAACACAGATAGGCAGTTAAAGGAACACAGAAACTCAATCAAAGAACAGCATGAGCATTTTACGAAAGAGATTGAAATCTTAAAAAAGAACCAAATAGAATTTCTGGAGATTAAGAACTCAATAGAAGAAATTAAGAATGAAATAACCAGCTTAGGTAGTAGAGTTGACCAGATGGAACAAAGAATCAGTGACATCGAAGATAGAAACCTGGAAATGACACAAATTGAAGAAGAAAGAGACTTGAGACTTAAAAGAAATGAAAGAACTCTACAAGAACTTTCTGACTCCATCAGAAAGAGCAATATAAGAATAATGGGCATACCAGAAGGAGAAGAAAGAGAGAAGGGAACAGAGAATATATTCAAACAAATTGTCGATGAGAACTTCCCAAATTTGTGGACAGAACTGGACCCTCGAATCCAAGAAGCAAACAGAACACCTAGTTACCTCAATCCCAACAGACCTTCTCCAAGGCACATTGTATTGAAGCTGTCTAAAATCAACGACAAAGAAAGAATCCTCAAGGCAGCCAGGGAAAAGAAGACGGTAATTTACAAAGGAAAGCCCATTAGATGATCATCAGATTTTTCAGCAGAAACTCTACAAGCCAGGAGGGAGTGGAACCAAATATTCAAACTATTGGAAGAGAGAAACCATGAGCCAAGAATAATATATCCAGCAAAGATATCCTTTAGATATGAAGGAGGAATAAAGACCTTTCCAGACATACGGAAGCTGAGGGAATTTTCTAATACACGACCTGCACTAAAGAAATACTAAAGGAGGCTATTCGACCACCATCAACAGGGACAATTTGTGGCAACCAAAACTCAAAAAGGGGGAGAGTAAAGGCCTGAACCGGAATATGGGAATGGAGAAAGTAAGCGTGCTGAAGAAAATGGAATACTCTAAATATCAAACTTTCTTTTACATAAACTTAAGGGTAACCACTCAAAATAAATCCAGAATTGAAATATATACTGAAATAAAAAAAGAAACAGAGGGAAACATCATAGAATACCACCACACAGAAATAATAGACAACAACAAAAAGGCAAAGAAACAATGGAGACACAACCTTACCAGAAAACTAAGGATAGAATGACAGGAAATCCTCACATATCAATAATCACCCTAAATGTAAATGGACTGAACTCACCAATAAAAAGGCACAGAGTAGCAGATTGGATCAAAAAACTAAACCCAACCATATGCTGTCTCCAAGAGACACATCTCAGCTACAAGGACAAGCATAGACTCAAAGTGAAAGGGTGGAAATTGACACTCCAAGCAAATGGTACCCAGAGAAAATCAGGTGTAGCCATAATGATATCAGATGAAACAGACTTCAAGGTGAAAAAGATAACAAGAGACAAAGATGGACATTTCATAATGGTGAAGGGGACTGTACAACAAGAAGACATAACAGTCATCAATATTTATGCCCCCAATCAGGGAGCACCGAAATACACCAAGCAACTACTAACAGAACTAAAGGGAGAAATTGACCAAAACACAATTATACTAGGGGACTTAAATACATCATTGACAGCTATGGATAGATCATCCAAACAGAAAATAAATAACGAAATAGTAGCCCTAAATGACACATTAGATGAAATGGACATAATTGACATTTATAGAGCACTTCATCCTAAAACATCAGACTATACATTCTTTTCTAGTGTACATGGAACATTCTCAAGGATAGACCATATATTGGGACATAAAATCAGTCTCAACAAATTTAAGAAGATTGAAATCATACCATGCATATTCTCTGATCACAAGGCTTTGAAATTGGATATCAACTATAAAAAGAAAGTGGGGGAAAACACAAATACATGGAGACTAAACAACATACTTTTAAAGAAGGACTGGGTCAAAGAAGAAATTAGAGGAGAGATCAAAAGATACATAGAAACAAATGACAATGAAAATACATCCTACCAAAATTTTTGGGATGCAGCGAAAGCAGTTTTAAGAGGGAAATTTATCTCATTACAGGCCTATCTCAAGAAACAAGAAAACTCCCAAATAAATAACCTCATGTTACACCTTAAAGAACTAGAAAAAGAAGAACAAGTAAAACCGAAGGTCAGAAGAAGAAAGGAAATAACAAAAATTAGAGCAGAACTAAATGAAATAGAGAACAAAAAGACAATAGAAAAAATTAATATGACAAAGAGCTGGTTCTTTGAAAAGATTAACAAAATTGACAAACCCTTGGCTAGACTTACTAAGATAAAAAGAGAGAAGACACTGATTAACAAAATCAGAAACGTAAAAGGGGAAGTTATCACGGACACCACAGAAATACAAAGGATCATCCAAGAATACTATGAAGGACTATATGCCACCAAATTCAACAACCTAGAAGAAATGGACAAGTTCTTAGAAACATATAGCCTTCCAAGGCTGAACCATGAAGAACTGGAAAATCTAAACAGACCGATCACCAGTAACGAAATTGAATCAGTCATCCAAAACCTTCCCAAAAGCAAAAGTCCGGGACCAGATGGCTTCACTAGTGAATTCTACCAAACCTTCAAAGAGGATCTAATACCAATTCTGCACAAACTCTTCCAAAAAATTGAAGAAGAGACAGTACTCCCTAACTCATTCTATGAGGCCAACATTACCCTGATACCAAAACCTGGTAAGGATCACACAAAAAAAGAAAACTACAGACCAATATCTCTGATGAATACCGATGCAAAAATCCTAAATAAAATTCTAGCAAATCGAATACAACAATGCATTAAAAAGATTATTCATCACGACCAAGTGGGGTTCATCCCCGGGGCACAAGGATGGTTCAACATCCGCAAATCCATCAATGTGATACATCACATAAACAAAATAAAGGACAAAAATCATATGATTATATCAATTGATGCAGAAAAAGCATTTGACAAGATACAACATCCATTTATGATTAAAACACTTAATAAAATGGGTATAGAAGGAAAATACCTTAATATAATAAAGGCCATATATGACAAACCCTCTGCTAATCTCATAATTAATGGAGAAAAACTGAAGCCCTTTGCTCTACGTTCAGGAACACGACAGGGATGTCCCCTATCACCTCTGCTTTTCAACATAGTGTTGGAAGTCCTTCCCAGAGCAATCAGGCAAGAGAAAGAAATAAAAGGCATCCAAATTGGGAATGAAGAAGTTAAATTATCACTCTTTGCAGATGACATGATGCTATATATAGAAAACCCTAAAGACTCCACCAAAAAGCTATTAGAAACAATCAACGAATACAGTAAAGTTGCCTGCTACAAAATCAACGCACAAAAGTCCATTGCCTTCGTATATACTAACAATGAAATCTCAGAAAAAGAAATACAAAAAACAATTCCTTTTGCAATTGCAGCAAAAAGAATAAAATACCTAGGAATAAACTTAACCAAGGACGTGAAAGACCTATATGCTGAAAACTATAAGACATTTTTGAAAGAAATTGAAGAAGACACAAAGAAATGGAAAGATATTCCATGCTCATGGATTGGAAGAATCAACATAGTTAAAATGGCCATATTACCCAAAGCAATATACAGATTCAATGCAATACCCATCAAAATCCCAATGGCATATTTTAAAGAAATAGAACAAAAAATCATCAGATTTGTTTGGAACCACAAAAGACCCCGAATAGCCAAAGCAATCTTAAGGAAAAAGAACAATAATGGAGGTATCACACTTCCTGACTTTGGCTTGTACTACAGGGCTACAATAATCAAAACAGCATGGTATTGGCAGAAAAACAGACACATAGACCAATGGAATAGAATTGAGAACCCAGAAATAAAACCACATAAATATGGACAGATAATTTTTGACAAAGAAGCTAAAAACATACAATGGAGCAAAGACAGCCTCTTCAATAAATGGTGCTGGGAGAATTGGATAGCCACGTGCAAAAGAATGAAACTGGACTGCTATTTGTCACCATGTACCAAAGTTAATTCAAAATGGATCAAAGACTTAAGCATAAGACCTGACACAATAAACTGCATAGAAGAAAACATAGGTACTAAACTTATGGACCTTGGGTTCAAAGAGCATTTTATGAACTTGACTCCAAAGGCAATGGAAGTAAAAGCTAAAATAAACAAATGGGACTATATGAAACTTAAAAGCTTCTGCACAGCAAAAGAAACCATTGACAAAATAAAGAGGCCACCAACTGAATGGGAGAAGATTTTTGCAAACAGTGCCTCCGATAAGGGGCTAGTATCCAGAATATACAAGGAACTCATGCAACTCAACAACAAAAAAACAAACAACCCAATTGAAAAATGGGCAGAGGACTTGAAGAGACATTTCTCCAAAGAGGACATACAAATGGCAAATAGACATATGAAAAAATGCTCAACATCACTAATCATCAGAGAAATGCAAATCAAAACCACAATGAGATATCACCTCACCCCAGTCAGAATGGCTATCATCAACAAGACAAATAATAACAAATGTTGGAGAGGCTGTGGAGAAAAAGGAACCCTCATACACTGTTGGTGGGAATGCAGACTGGTGCAGCCGTTATGGAAGGCAGTGTGGAGGTTTCTCAAAGAATTACGAATAGAATTGCCATATGACCCAGCAATCCCTCTCCTGGGTATCTACCCAAAAAATCTGAAAACATTTAGAGATAAAGACACGTGTGCTCCAATGTTCATTGCAGCTTTGTGTACGGTGGCCAAGACATGGAAACAACCAAAATGTCCTTCGATAGATGAATGGATAAAGAAGTTGTGGTATATATACACAATGGAATACTATTCGGCGGTAAGAAAAGATGATATAGGAACATTTGTGACAACATGGATGGATCTTGAGAGAGTAATGCTGAGCGAAACAAGTCAGACAGAAAAAGCAGAGAACCATGTGATTTCACTGATATGTGGTATATAAACCAAAAGCAACAAAAGAACAAGACAAACAAATGAGAAACAGAAACTCATAGACACAGACAATAGTTTAGTGGTTGCCAGAGGGTAAGGGGGGTGGGGGGTGGGGGGTGGGAGATGAAGGTAAGGGGGATCGAATATATGGTGATGGAAGGAGAACTGACTCTGGGTGATGAACACACAATGGGATTTATAGATGATGTAATACAGAATTGTACACCTGAAATCTATGTAATTTTACTAACAATTGTCACCCCAATAAATTTAATTAAAAAACAAACAAACAAACAAAAAAAATAAAATAAAAAAAATAAAAAATAAATAAATAAAAAAAATAAAAACTGCATAGAAGAAAACATAGGTATTAAATTTATGGACCTTGGGTTCAAAGAGCATTTTATGAATTTGTCTACAAAGGCAAGGGAAGTAAAAGCTAAAATAAATGAATGGGACTATATGAAACTTAAAAGCTTCTGCACAGCAAAAGAAACCATCGACAAAATAAAGAGGCCACCAACTAAATGGGAGAAGACTTTTGCAAACAGTGCTTCCGATAAGGGGCTAATATCGAAAATATACAAATGAGAAACAGAAACTCATAGACACAGACAATGGTTTGGTGGTTGCCAGAGGGTAAGGGGGCTGGGGGGTGGGGGGTGTGAGATGAGGGTAAGGGGGATCGAATATATGGTGATGGAAGGAGAACTGACTCTGGGTGATGAACACACAATGGGGTTTATAGATGATGTAATACAGAATTGTACACCTGAAATCTATGTAATTTTACTAACAATTGTCACCCCAATAAATTTAATTTAAAAAAAAGGAAAATATAAGGAACTCATGCAACTCAACAACAAAAAAACAAACAACCCAATTGAAAAATGGGCAGAGGACCTAAAGAGACATTTCTCCAAAGAGGACATACAAATGGCCAACAGACATGAAAAAATGCTAAACATCACCAATCATTAGAGAAATGCAAATAAAAACCAAAGTGAGATGTCACCTCACCCCAGTTAGAATGGCTATCATCAACAATACAAATAGTAACAAATGTTGGACAGGCTGTGGAGAAAAAGGAACCCTCATACACTGTTGGTGGGAATGCAGACTGGTGCAGCCATTATGGACGGCAGTGTGGAGGTTCCTCAAAAAATTAGGAATAGAATTACCATATGACCCAGCAATCCCTCTCCTGTGTATCTACCCAAAAAATCTGAAAACATTTATGCATGAAGACACGTGTGCTCCAATGTTCATTGCAGCTTTGTTTATGGTGGCCAAGAAATGAAAACAACCAAAATATCCTTCGATAGATGAATGGATAAAGAAGTTGTGGTATATATACACAATGGTATACTATTCGGCGGTAAGAAAAGATGATATAGGATCATTTGTGACAACATGGAGAGATAGGCAGTTTAATGAACTCAGAAACTCAATCAAAGAAAAAAATGAGCTTTTATGAAAGAGATTGAAATTTTAAAAAGAACCAAATAGAATTACTGGAGAATAAGAACTCAATAGAAGAAATTAAAACTCAAATAGCCAGCTTAGGTAATAGAGTTGACCAGATGGAGGAAAGAATCACTGACATCGAAGATAGAAACCTGGAAATGACACAAATGAAAGAAGAAAGAGACTTGACACTTAAAAGAAACGAAAGAAATCTACAAGAACTTTCTGACTCCATCAGAGAGAGCAATATAAGAATAACGGGCATAACAAAAGGAGAAGAAAGAGAGAAGGTAACAGAGAATATATTCAAACAAATTGTTGATGAGAACTTCCCAAACTTGGGGACAGAAATGGATCCTATAATCCAACAAGCAAATAGAACATCTAATTACCTCAATCCCAACAGGCCTTCTCCAAGGCACATTGTATTGAAGCTGTCTAAAATCAACGACAAAGAAAGAATCCTCAAGGCAGCCAGGGAAAAGAAGATGGTAAATTACAAAGGAAAGCCCATTAGATTATCATCAGATTTTTCAGCAGCAACTCTACAAGCCAGGAGGGAGTGGAACCAAATATTCAAACTATTGAAAGAGAGAAATCATGAGCCAAGAATAATATATCCAGCAAACATATCCTTTAGATATGAAGGAGGAATAAAGACCTTTCCAGACATACAGAAGCTGATGGAATTTTCTAATACACGACCTGCACTAAAAGAAATACTAAAGGAGGCTGTTCGACCACCAACAACAGGGACAATTTGTGGCAACCAAAACTCAAAAAGGGGGAGAGTAAAGGCCTGAACCGGAATATGGGAATGGAGAAAGTAAGCGTGCTGAAGAAAATGGAATACTCCAAATATCAAACTTTCTTTTACATAAACTTAAGGGTAACCACTCAAAAAAAATCCAGACCTGAAATATATACTGTAATAAAAGAAGAAACAGAGGGAAACATCATAGAATACCACCACACAGAAATAATAGAGAACAGCAAAAAGGCAAGGAAACAATGGAGGCACAGCCTTACCAGAAAACTAAAGATAGAATGACAGGAAATCCTCACATATCAATAATCACCCTAAATGTAAATCGACTGAACTCACCATTAAGAAGGCACAGAGTAGCAGATTGGATCAACAAACTAAACCCAACCATATGCTGTCTCCAAGAGACAAATCTCAGCTACAAGGACAAGCATAGACTCAAAGTGAAAGGGTGGAAATTGACACTCCAAACAAATGGTATCCAGAGAAAATCATGGGTAGCCATACTGATATCAGGTGAAGCAGATTTCAGGGTGAAAAAGGTAACAAGAGACAAAGATGGGCATTTCATAATGGTAAAGGGGACTATACAACAAGAAGACATAACAGTCATCAATATTTATGCCCCCAATCAGAGAGACCTGAAATATACCAAGCAACTACTAACAGAACTAAAGGGAGAAATTGACCAAAACACAATTGTACAAGGGGACTAAACACGTCATTGACATCTATGGATAAATCATCCAAACAGAAAATAAATATAGAAATAGCAGCCCTAAATTGCACCTTAGATGAAATGGACATAATTAACATATATAGAGCACTTCATCCTAAAACATCAGATTATACATTTTTTTCTAGTTTACATGGAACATTCTCAAGGATAGACCACATATTGGGACATAAAATCAGCCTCAGCAAATTTAAGAAGATTGAAATCATACCAAGCATATTCCCTGATCACAAGGCTTGGAAATTGCATATCACGTGGAAAAAGAAAGCAGGAAAAAACAAATACACGGAGATTAAACAACATACGTTTAAGGAACGACCGGGTCAAAGAAGAAATTAGTGGAGAGATCAAAAGATACATAGAAACAAATGACAATGAAAATACATCCTACCAAAATTTTGGGGATGCAGCGAAAGCAGTTTTAAGAGGGAAATTTATATTATTACAGGCCTACCTCAAGAGACAAGAAAAATCCCAAATAAATAACCTCATATCACACCTTAAAGAACTAGGAAAATAAGAACCAATGAAACCCAAGGTAAGCAGAAGAAAGGAAATAACAAAAATCAGAGCAGAACTAAATGAAATAGAGAAAAAAATACAATAGAAAAAATTAATGTCACACAGAGCTGGTTCTTTGAAAAGATTAACAATATTGACAGACCCTTGGCTAGACTCACTAAGATAAAAAGAGAGAAGACACTAATTAACAAAATCTGAAATGAAACAGGGGAAGTTATCATGGACACCACAGAAATACAAAGGGTCGCACAAGAATACTATGAAAGGACTATATGCCACCAAATTCAATAACCTAGAAGAAAGGGACAAGCTCTTAGAAGCATATAGCCTTCCTAGGATGACACATGAAGAACTGGAAAATCTAAACAGACCAATCACCAGTAACGAAATGAATCAGTCATCCAAGACCTTCTCAAAAGCAAAACTCTGGAACCAGATGGCTTCACTAGTGAATTCTGCCAAACCTTCAAAGAGGATCTAATACCAATCCTGCTCAAACTCTTCCAAAAAATTGAAGAAGAGGCAGTACTTCCCAACTCATTTTATGAGGCCAACATTACCCTGATACCAAAACGTGGTAAGGACAACACAGAAAAAGAGAATTACAGACCAATATCTCTGATGAATACAGATGGAAAAATCCTAAATAAAATTCTAGCAAATCGAATACAACAATGCGTTAAAAAGATTATGCATCACTACCAAGTGGGATTCATCCCCGGCGCATGAGGATGGTTCAACATTTGCAAGTCCATCAATGTGATACATCACATAAACAAAATAAAGGACAAAAATCATATGATTATATCAATTGATGCAGAAAAAGCATTTGACAAGATACAACATACATTTATGATTAAAACACTTAATAAAATAGGTATAGAAGGAAAATAACTTAACATAATAAAGGCCATATACGACAAACCCTCAGCTAATCTCATAATTAATGGTGAAAAACTGAAGCCCTTTGCTCTACGTCAGGTACACGACAGGGCTTTCCCCTATCACCTCTGCTTTTCAACGTAGAGTTCGAAGTCCTTGCCAGAGCAATCAGGCAAGAGAAAGAAATAAAAGGTATCCAGATTTGGGAATGAAGAAGTTAGATTGTCACTCTTTGCAGATGACATGATGCTATATATAGAAAACCCTAAAGACTCCACCAAAAAGCTATTAGAAACAATCAACGAATACAATAAATTTGCCGGCTACAAAATCAACGTACAAAAGTGCATTGCATGAGCCGCCCGGTGGCTCAGGCGGTTGGAGCTCCATGCTGCTAACTCCAAGGGCTGCCTGATCGATTCCCACATGGGCCAGTGGGCTCTCAACCACAAGGTTGCCAGTTCAACTCCTTGAGTACCGCAAGGGATGGTGGGCTCTGCCCCCTGCAACTAAGGTTGAACACGGCACTTTGAGCTCAGCTGCCTCCCAGATGGCTCAGTTGGTTGGAGCGCATCCTCTCAACCACAAGGTTGCTGGTTCAACTCCCGCAAGGGATGGTGGGCTGCACCCTCTGCATCTAGCAACAGCAACTGGACCTGGAGCTGAGCTGCGCCCTCCACAACTAAGATTGAAAGGACAACAACTTGACTTGAGAAAAAAAAAAAGTGCATTGCATTCCTATATACTAACAATGAAATCTCAGAAAAAGAAATACAAAAAACAATTCCTTTTGCAACTGCAGCAAAAAGAATTAAATACCTAGGAATAAACTTAACCAAGGATGTGAAAGACCTATATGCTGAAAACTACAAGACATTTTTAAAAGAAATTGAAGAAGACACAAAGAAATGGAAAGACATTCCATGCTCATGGATTGGAAGAATCAGCATAGTTAAAATGGCCATATTAACTATGGCCAAAGCAATATACAGATTTAATGCAATCCCCATCAAAATTCCAATGGCATTTTTTAAAGAAATAGAGCAAAAAATCATCAGATTTGTATGGAGCCACAAAAGACACCGAATAGCCAAAGCAATCTTAAGAAAAAGGTCAATGCTGGAGATATCACACTCCCTGGCTTTAGCATGTACTACAGGGCTACAATAATCAAAACAGCATGGTATTGGCAGAAAAACAGACACATAGACCAATGGAATAGAATTTCGAACCCAGAAATAAAACCACATAAATATGGACAGATAATTTTTGACAAAGATGTAAAAAACATACAATGGGGAAAAGACAGCCTCTTCAATAAATGGTGCTGGGAGAATTGCATAGCCATGTGCAAAAGAATGAAACTGGACTGCTATCGGTCACCATGTACCAAAATTAATTCAAATATGTCAAAGATTTAAGCATAAGACCTGACACAATAAACTACATAGAAGAAAACATAGGTACTAATCTTATGGACCTTGGGTTCAAAGAGCATTATATGAATTTGACTCCAAAGTCAAGGGAAGTAAAAGTTAAAATAAATTAAAGGGAGTATATGAAACTTAAAAGCTTCTGCACAGCAAAAGAAACCATCGACAAAATGAAGAGGGAACCAAGTGAATGGGAGAAGATTTTTGCAAACAGTGCCTCCGATAAGGGGCTAATATCCAAAATATACAAGGAACTCGTGAAACTCAACAACAAATAAACAAACAATCCAATTGAAAAATGGGCAGACAACCTGAAGAGACATTTCTCCAAAGAGGACATACAAATGGCAAATAGACATATTGAAAAATGTTCAACATCAGTAGTCATCAGAGAAATGCAAATAAAAACCACAATGAGATATCACGTCACCCCAGTCAGAATGACTATCATCAACAAGACAAATAGTAACAAGTGCTGGAGAGGCTGTGGAGAAAAAGGAACCCTCATACACTGTTGGTGGGAATGCAGACTGGTGCAGCCACTATGCAAGGCATTGTGGAGGTTCCTCAAAAAATTGCGAATAGAATTACCATATGACCCAGCAATCCCTCTCCTGGGTGTCTACCCAAAATATCTGAAGACATTAATCCATAAAGACACATGTCCTCCAATGTTCATTGCAGCTGTGTTTATGGTGGCCAAGACATGGAAACAATCAAAATGTCATTCGATAGATGAATAGATGAAGAAGTTGTGGTATATGTACACAATGGAATACTATTCTGGGGTAAGAAAAGATGATATAGGAACATTTGTGACAACATGGATGGATCTTGAGAGTATAATGCTAAGCGAAATAAGTCAGACAGAAAAAGCAGAGAACCATATGATTTCACTGATATGTGTCATATAAAACAAAAACCACAAAAGAACAAGACAAACAAATGAGAAACAAAATCTCACAGACACAGACAATAGTTTAGTGGTTACCAGAGGGTAAGGGGTGTGCGGGGTGGGAGATGAGGGTAAGGGGGATCAAATATATGGTGATGGAAGGAGAACTGACTCTGTGTGGTGAACACACAATGGGATTTATAGATGATAAATACAGAATTGTACAACTGAAATCTATGTAATTTTACTAACAATTGTCACCCCAATAAATTTTTTTAAAAAGTTCATTGATTTGAGGCCCAATGCCCAAGTCACACAGCCAGGAAGTGGTGGAGCTGGGATTCAAGTTTCAAGTGCAAAGCCTGGTGTCCTTTTGTTATTCCCACATTCCTAGTTCCCTCCTCTGACCTTCACAAGGCATTAATTTAAGTCCCTTCATCCTGTGAACCTTCTCAAACACAGGTCTATAGTTTAAGAATGATTGGTGGAACTGACCAGAGAATTTCAGCATGATCCCCCTTATAACACCACAATTAATAAATTTTCATACAGGTGTACACAGTGTTGACATAAATGCCCTCTAAATCCTTTCACAGTAAGTCTGCCTGTCACCCATCCACTCCAATTTCCAGCCAGAAGTTCTATTGCATCAAGCCTCAGTGATTCTGATTAATTCACATTTAATGTCCTGAACTCTCATACAAATTTCATGTTACTATACATAACTGTCTCTGGGCATTAGCATACAACCATTTGCAGACACACGTATTGTGACTACCCATCTCTCCAACTGCTTTCTCATGTTAATCACTAGGAAACTCCTGAGCTTTGACTCCCCCCACCCTTTCTGCCATACCTACTCTTCTCCATTGTAACTGACTTAAAAGTTTATCTGGGTATTTTTCTCTGTTATTTGATACAAGCTGCATAATCAGGTAGTGGCCTTGCAGATCCTGTTTACTCTTCTTCCAAAGGCTCAACATTTGAAAGGGAAAAATAGATAAACCTAAACAGCAACAAAACACCCTGAACTCCCAAGTTCCCAGATCCTTTCATTTACTGCCCCAAATTTCACCATCTTTAAAGATATCCTCTTGATTTGCTGATGATATCATAAGAACCAGCAGGAATGGGTAGTAACTGACAGCTTTGGTAAGTCTTCACAGGCTCTATGGCTCATCCTGGATAAGTGCTCCTGGAAAATGGCACACTTTCAGGTTAGCCAAATTCGAGTTATTTCCTCAATACCTTCAACATGGAATTCTAGTGACCAAGACTTGGCTCTCCTTAAGTCAGTAGCACATTCCCCTTCTCTCATGCTGCTGAGGGATCCTTCATGTAATTTATGCTTTTCAAGATGGTCTGGTTCACTCCACTATGATCAGAATTACATATCTATTATTATCTATTTTTACATTTATGTCTATATCTATTTATTTACAGTGGTACGCTAATTCTACTTCTTTTCTTCCTTTTCTGTGAACATTTCTCCCACCGCTCTCACAACTCTGTCTTTGACATCTTTAGCCCTGGAACTTTAGCCCATGGGATCTTTGTTCCATGGATCCTGGGATGGTGCTGTTGTTTTAAAAAAAAAATCAAGCCTCATCCTCTAGGTAAAAGGCCTTACAGCTATTGGACATGTTATATACCTCACTGGTAAGGGTTTTTTATTTCTCCTTATTTTCCTCATCTATGACACACTCAACTCAATTTCAGCTATGAGGAGAGTACTGCTTTAGGGGCAATAGATACAAATCCATAGTTGATAAAATAGAGAAACTGGCAGTCTAGCCTTGGCTTTGAGTTCTTTCTGTTATTAGAATCTAAAACTTCTTTGTTTTATTTTAATAACATTCCCTCAGTTGTTGTGGATGCTTTTCATCTTCCTAGATAATAGGGTTCAGAGAGATGTTTTGTACAACTTTCGCCTACTCTGCAAGGATGGCAGTTAGATGGCTTTTGGTAGCCGCACAGTCAGTGCTTAACTCTAGCAAGAAGTACACTTGCTGAACGTTATCAGGGAAGCCCCCAAGATCAACTGTAATATGCCACATTGTCTACTGCCCTACTAATATGAACTTCTGCTCAGTATTTTGTAGGAAAAAAATCTTTTTTGAAATAAATGTATAAATTACATATATAAATACACATACAACATACAATTTTACACAAAAGTTTCATAAACACATAATGTGCTGCCTTGTTGAGGTAGTTAGCTTACCATCACTAGGGATGTTGAAGTTGAGATTGTATGACTACCTGTAAGGGGTATTGTAGTGGAGATTCCTACATTGAGTTGGAAGTTAGTCTAGATAATCTCTAATGTTTTGTTGACTCTAAGGTTTTATCTTCAAAAACTAACCCTCAGAGGGTATAACCCAAGCTATATGACCCAGAGCTGAAGTCCCAGGCCCTGGGGTCCCTCTGCATATGTTGCGAATTTCTGGCATTTGTGGCATCCCTGTTACTCACTCTGAACTCTAGAATATCTTTAAGATAATTTCAAGACTGTGTGATTGAATACACTGTTCCTAAGTAGGCAGCATCTTCATATTCCCCACTATATTTAGTGTAGTCATGCACATGCTGGGAACAGAATGAATGCTTGCTGCATTTGAATTTTCAGATCCAAAGCTGTCACAGAATACCTGCTTTCTGCCACCCCTGAAATTCATGGCAGCGTGGTGATGACACTTTGGCCAGGTTGTATCCACCACTATGGACAATTTGCACACATGTAGCCCTCTATCATGGCATTCTTTATGGTGACATGAACCCAGAGTCATCCAGATGAGGAAGTCATGAAGAAAATCACACCATATGATTCCACCCAGCCTCTTTTCATATTCTTAAGCCTGCTTGCAGTAAAATAAGATTCCAGTGTACATTGAAGGTAACATTCAAATGAGGAAAATAAACTTGAAAGGAAATATGTTGGAAGTGAGGAGGAATAGCCCAATAATTTTTTTAAATTTATTTTTTAAATTGAAGATAACGAGACATTTTTTGAGATTGCTTGTATAAAATCTCAAATAATTTTAGTGTTCACAAAGGGAATCACTTCGTCTTCCTCACTACCTATCCACTTGGGCATGGAGACCTGGACAATTTTGAGTTCACAGTGCCCTATGGAAACCCCTACCTCAATTTCATTATTGATTATTTTATTTAGTTGCTAGGATGCTGAGTTCTTCCTAGGTAAGATCCAAGATTATACCATTTACCAGTAAACATAGTGTTAACTGCAGTTCTTTCAGATGGTATGTGGCTTGATGGGCAGGTAAATAGAAAGAGAATGGAACAAATCAATGGACAGGTAAATAGGAGACTAGTTAGCACTGGAAAGAATGGTTCAGTAGGTAGATGATGGAGACTGATGTTGGCATCTTAGAAAAGTCACCTTTCCCCAGCCTGAATTCTGAATCTATTGTGAAATAAGACACAGTGAGCCTTTATTACTGATAAGTGATGAGCTGGAAGATGTAGTTTATAATACTGGTCAAGAAGGTTTCCTGATACTGAACTTCAGAATTAACAGAGATAGCCACCCAGACACAGGCAGTGGGGAATGGGCTCAGATCTCTCCCCAAGGGGTGTTTGGAGAGTCCTTCCCTTATAAGAGCAAAAGACAAACAAAAAAGGAGTGGGAGGCTATTCAAATCCAATTTTTGCTCCCAAACTGATTAACCATGTTACTCGATCTCTCATGTGGAGTAGTATTAAAGGGTGAAGAAAGGCCAAGTGCATTATAGTGATGGCCATCCCTCCACATGACAGGAAACAGCAGGAGTAGAGAAGAAGCATTTCACCCTCTTTTCACTCCAAAGTGGGCCTGTAGGGAGAAAATAAGTGTTAAGAAATGTAACCATAAAGTATTAGCCACATTTATTTGCCCTGTGAGAAACACTTTTAGCAAGATCCACAGTATGCTAATACTGTAACCTACAACTATCTGGATTCAATTAGCTCAGTAATTCAGAGTCACACACTACAGTGATGAGAAAAGAATGTCCTACTCGCATTTAAATATCTTTATGATATAGAAACCACTTTATCCAGGGTGATTTTAGCACATCCGTGATAACTCCTTTTGCCCACCTTGAAAAGTGATACAAGACCCAGAGTGGAAATGAGATATCAATATGCATAGAAAGTGATTTCCAGTGATAATGGATTCCAAATATATAAGAAACTTGTATAATTAATAGCTGAATTCCTCTGAAACTGATCTTTCACTGACACAAACATGGGTAGGGCAAATTGTTCCTTGTTTGTTTGTTTTTTGTTTGTGGGGTTTTTTCTTAATTTATTGGGGTGATAATTGTTAGTAAAATTACATAGATTTCAGGTGTACAATTCTGTATTATATAATCTATAAATCCCATTGTGTGTTTACCACCCAGAGTCAGTTCTCCTTCCATCACCACATATTTGATCCCCCTTATTCTGATCTCCCTGCCCACACCCCCTTACCCTCTGGTAACCATTAAACTGTTGTCTGTGTCTATGAGTTTTTGTTTCTCATTTGTCTGTCTTGTTCTTTTCATGTTTTTGGTTTATATACCATATATCAGTGAAATCATACGGTTCTCTGCTTTTTCTGACTGTCATATTTCGCTTAGCATTGTACTCTCAAGATCCATCCATGTTGTCACAAATGTTCCTATATCATCTTTTCTTACCCCAGAATAGTATTCCACTCTGTATATATACCATAACTTCTTTATCCATTCATCTATCGAAGGACACTTTGGATGTTTCCATGTCTTGGCCACCGTAAACAAAGCTGCAATGAACATTGGAGCACACGTGTCTTTATCTATAAATGTTTTCAGATGTTTTGGGTAGATACACAGGAGAGGGACTGCTGGGTCATATGGTAATACTATTCGTAAATTTTTGAGGAAACTCCACACTGTCTTCCATAACTGCTGCACCAGTCTGCATTCCCACCAACAGTGTATGAGGGTTTCTTTTTCTCCACAGCCTCTCCAACACTTGTTACTATTTGTCTTGTTGATAATAGCCATTCTGACTCGAGCGAGGTGATATCTGATTTTGGTTTTTATTTGCATTTCTCTGATGATTAGTGATGTTGAGCAGTTTTTTATTTGTCTATTTGCCATTTGTATGTCCTCTTTGGAGAAATGTCTCTTCAGGTTGTCTGCCCATTTTTCAAATGGGTTGTTTGTTTTTGTGTTGTTGAGTTTCACGAGTTCCTTGTAAATTTTGGATATTAGCCCCTTATCGGAGGCACTGTTTGCAAAAATCTTCTCACTTTCAGGTGGTGGCCTCTTTATTTTGTCAATGGTTTCTTTTGCTGTGCAGAAGCTTTTAAGTTTCATATAGACCCATTCACTTATTTTAGCTTTTACTTCCATTGCCTTTGGAGTCAAATTCATAAAATGTTCTTTGAACCCAAGGTCTATAAGTTTAGTCCCTACCTTTCTTCTATGCAGTTTCTTTTGTCAGGTCTTATGCTTAAGTCTTTGATCCATTTGAATTAATTTTGGTACATGGTGACAGATAGCAGTCCATTTCATTCCTTTGCATGTAGCTATCCAATTCTCCCAGCACCATTTATTGAGGACGTTGTCTTTCCTCCATTGCATATTTTTAGCTTCTTTGTCAAAAATTATATGTCCGTATTTATGTGCTTTTATTTCTGGGTTCTCAATTCTATTCCATTGGTCTATGTGTCTGTTTTTCTGCCAATACCATGCTGTTTTCATTATTGTAGCCCTGTACTACAAGATAAAGTCAGGAAGTGTGATACCTCCATTATTTTTCTTTTTTCTTAAGATTGCTTTGGCTATTCGGGGTCTTTTGTGGCTCCAAACAAATCTGATGATTTTTTTGTTCTATTTCTTTAAAATATTCCATGGGGATTTTGATGGGGATTGCATTAAATCTGTATATTGCTTTGGGTAATATGGCCATTTTAACTATGTTGATTCTTCCAATCCATGAGCACAGAATGTCTTCTTGTTGTATAGTCCCCTTTACCATTATGAAATGTCCATCTTTGTCCCTTGCTATCTTTTTTTTTTTTAAGATTTTTTTTATTGGGGAAGGGGAACAGGACTTTATTGGGGAACAGTGTGTACTTCCAGGACTTTTTTTTTTTTTTCCCCAAGTCAAGTTGTTGTCCTTTCAATCTTAGTTGTGGAGGGTGCCGTTCAGCTTCAAGTTGTTGTCCTTCAGTCTTAGTTTTGGAGGGCGCTGCTCAGCTCCAGGTCCAGTTGCCGTTGCTAGTTGCAGGGGGCACAGCCCACCATCCCTTGTGAGAGTCGAACCGGCAACCTTGTGGTTGAGAGGACTCACTCCAACCAACTGAGCCATCCGGGAGCTCAGCGGGAGCTCAGCTCAAGGTGCTGTGTTCAGTCTTAGTTGCAGGGGGCGGAGCCCACCATCCCTTGCGGGACTCAAGGAACTGAACTGGCAACCTTGTGGTTGAGAGCCCGCACTCCCACCAACTGAGCCATCCTGGAGGCAGCTCAACTCAAGGTGCCGTGTTCAATATTAGTTGCGGGGGCACTGCCCACCATCCCTTGCGGGACTCAAGGAATTGAACTGGCAACCTTGTGGTTGAGAGCCCACTGGCCCATGTGGGAATCGAACCGGCAGCCTTTGGAGTTAGGAGCATGGAGCTCTAACCGCCTGAGCCACCGGGCCGGCCCCCCCTTGTTATCTTTTTCACCCTGAAGTCTGTTTCATCTGTTGTCATTATGGCTACACCTGATTTTCTCTGGGTACCATTTGCTTGGAGTGTCAATTTCTACCCTTTCACTTTGAGTCTATGCTTGTCCTTGTAGCTGAGATGTGTCTCTTGGGGACAGCATATGGTTGGGTTTAGTTTGTTGATCTGATCTGCTACTCTGTGCCTTTTTATTGGTGAGTTCAGTCCATTTACATTTAGGGTGATTATTGATACGTGAGGATTGCCTGTCATTCTATATTTAGTTTTCTGGTAAGGCTGTGTCTCCATTGTTTCTTTGCCTTTTTGTTGTTGTCTATTATTACTGTATGGTGGTATTCTGTGATATTTCCCTCTGTTTCTTCTTTTATTACAATATATATTTCAGTTCTGGATTTTTTTTTTTTTGAGTGGTTACCCTTAAGTTTATGTAAAAGAAAGTTTGATATTTAGGGTATTCCATTTTCTTCAGCACGCTTACTTTCTCCATTCCTATATTCCAGTTCAGGCCTTTACTCTCCCCCTTTTTATGTTTTGGTTGCCACAAATTGTCCCTGTTGATGGTGGTCGAATAGCCTCCTTTATGATTTCTTGTAGTGCACGTCATGTATTAGAAAATTCCCTCAGCTTCTGTATGTCTGGAAAGGTCTTTATTCCTCCTTCATATCTAAAGTATATATTTTCTGGATATATTATTCTTGGCTCATGATTTCTCTCTTTCAATAGTTTGAATATTTGGTTCCACTCCCTCCTGGCTGGTAGAGTTCCTGCTGTAAAATCTGATGATAATCTAATGGGCTTTCCTTTGTAGGTTACCCTCTTCTTTTACCTGGCTGCCTTGAGGATTCTTTCTTTGTCATTGATTTTAGACAGCTTCAATACAATATGCGTTGGAGAAGGAAGGTTGGGATTGAGATAATTAGGTGTTCTATTTGCTTCTTGGATTCGAGGATTCAGATTTGTCCACAAGTTTGGGAAGTTCTCGTCAACAATTTGTTTGAATATATTCTCTGTTCCCTTCTCTCTTTCTTCTCCTTCTGGTATGCCCATTATTCTTATATTGCTCTCTCTGATTCAGTCAGAAAGTTCTTGCAGAGTTCTTTCATTTCTTTTAAGTCTCAAGTCTCTTTCTTCTTCCATCTGTGTAATTTCCAGGTTTCTATCTTCGATGTCACTGATTCTTTCCTCCATCTGGTCAACTCTACTACCTAAGCTGGCTATTTCATTCTTCATTTCTTATATTGAGTTCTTAATCTCCAGAAATCTATTTGGTTCTTTTTTAAAATTTCAATCTCTTTCGTAAAATGCTCATGCTGTTCTTTGATTGTGTTTCTGAGTTCATTAAACTGCCTATCTGTGTTTTCTTGCATCTCGTTGAGTTTATTCAGAACTGCAATCTTGAATTCTCTGTCATTTAAGTCACATATTTCCATATCTTTAAGTTCCCTTTTTGATATTTTTCACTTTCTTTCTGAGCTGTCTTGTTGCCTTGGTTATTCATGGCAATTATTGTTTTATTATTCCTCTTCGTAGACATCCACAGGAGTGGCTTCTCCAACAGGTTTATAGGAAGAGGTCTTTCTTTTGTTTTCCAGTACTTGTTGGTAGAAAGTTTTACTTTCTCTCCGACTGCAGCCTTTTTTTTCTCTCTCACATGGTAGTGCTATGTTTTCTCTGCAGTATTCCAGCTCCTCACCGAACGGGTGGATTCCCTGGGAGATGGGCTTGTCCTCTGTTAATAGTTTGCCTGGGTCACAGGGCGCAGTGTCCATGGGGGTGTGCAGAGAGCTTTTGAAGTTCCAAAGCTCTTCCTGCACCAGATTTAGCAGTTCTGTTTACTCCTTCAGGGATCCGTCCAGATAGTTGGGGCCGGGGGTGGGGTGAGTTGTCAGAGGTGACCCAGAGCAATGGCGGTGACGACCACCACAGCTTGTCCTGCTTGCACAGCTCCCTCCCCTTTACTGGAACTAGTTGGGCTGTGAATCTGTGTCTGCAGTCCAAAGTTCTCAGAACAGGAAATATTCTATTCTTTTGATCTGACACTGCTACTGTTCCGCTTCTAGCACAGGGCATGTGGGGCCGGGGCGAGCTCTGGGAGGGTCAGGATCGGGTGGCTAGTCTCCGTGCCTTATGCTTCTGTTCTCTGCTGGGTAGTGAGCGCTTAAACCACCGTTTTCATCCTTCTACCCTCAGTCTTTTCTCCGAGGTCTCTGCTGTGAGCGTTGGGTTTAATTGTGTTAATATGCTGCCCCCTCAGCCCTGTGGATATAAGGGGAGCCCTAGCAGTCCAAGTTCTTCCCTCTCCCGCAGCTGTGGTAGTTCCGGGATGCAGCGAGCTCGGAGCACTGAGCTAGGTCTGTGTCCTGCACCTGCGCGCCTCCGTCTCCGCAGTTCTCCCTTCCTTCCTCCCCTGCTCGTGCGATTCGCCCACCTTTAGGTGAATTCAGTAGTGGGCCTCTTCGTCTTGCCTGTCTGCTTTGCAGGGAGTCCTTTGTGGAGTTACTGTTGTTCGAGTAGTTGTAAATTCCAGGGGAGATTTTCAGAGGCTTGCCTCACGGTGACATTTTGATGACGTCTCTCGCCAACAATTTTTTTATAGTGTTCATTGGTTTTATAATAACAGTCATCTATCCCAGAAGTTGATAGGAAATTAATATTTTTCATTATTCTAGAAGGCTAACCCCAAAACATAAAACTTAATAACCTTGTCTATCAGTGATTATTTATGGATAGACAAACTCAGTATTTCAGTTAGAATTATGGAAAAGAAAGTTAGAAAGAATTGCAAGCAACTCATCAAAGATTTAATAATATTGACTGAATTATGAGCCAATCTCCATCAGCATTTTTAAGAGGAGTTCTGGCTGCAAGCCATTACTTTTAACATGGTTATTTTCAAATTTTAAATTAAAAACATATTTCCTTAATCACCACACACAATTGCCATTTTTGTTATTCCTCTGCAGCTTTAGAAGCTGCATGCAATGTAAATATAATTTGCCTAGAGACAAAATTGATATTGATATCAGGCAGAAACTAGTTTATAGCAAAACACACATATTTCATGCCATGTCCTGATTTTGATTCTCTCCACAATGACTAGACCGCTTTCCTCTTAGATTAAGTCAAACTTCCAAATAGAACAAGTTGGAAAAAATGACTAGAAGCTTTCTTTTGATTGCTACAGAAGCTACAATAAAGGAAACCATTGATGAGAGAATTAACGACATCGCTGTTAGTTGAAGGAGTTAAACACCTTTTCCATCCCTCCAACAGCATAAAAATAAATAACATAGTAAAATATATTCATTTTAATGGTGGTAATTAGCAGCTATTTTAACTTTTTTTTATTTTAACATTTTTAAAGATTGATTACCTTCTAAAGTTTTTAGAATAGTCACATCAAAACTGAATGTAAAGGGCATTTACATGAAAGCAAATGTTGCTGTCTTTCCACACAGTTAGATATGTAGTTTTCTGTGTGCTGTGATTTGTTATGTCCCATAAATGTATTTACTCCATTGATGACTGAAATTTCACTCTTTCTTTGGTTTAAAGAACTCCCTCTTTGGCTTTACACTTCCTATCAGTCTGTAAAGGCAACCAATATTTATTGAACACTGACTGTTCCAGACAGTGTACAAGTTTCTGGGGTTACAAAGATGAATAAGAGCCATTCTCCACCCTCAGATAGTAAAAATACTCCTCAGAGGAATATCATTAAATCCCTAACACCTAAGTGAGAATTAATTATATCGATCCTTTCCTACAAGAGATACTGAGGGATAAAAAGGTAGTTGGAGGGTACTTGTGCTCTGGATTTGAAAAGTCAGGGAAAGAAAGAATTTTCGAAGGAAACTTTGGCATGCACTTCTACAGCATTATTGCATGTCTTTCCTCAGAATAATTAATTCCTTTCAATTCCATCAGGAATAAATTCTAAAACATGAAATAAAATAGCAATTATGTAAAATCTCTAATTCCTCCAATAATATAAAATCCTGTTTCTTTAAACTATGGGATAGAAGTAGGTTCTATGGCCACACTTCAATTTTCACTAAAACTGGGGTTGGGAACAGTGAAGAAAGTCCCTGCTTTTTATGTTTTTAAAAGCAAAAACCCTAGGTTTTAATCCTAACTCTGCCTATTACGACTAATGTGATTTGAACCTTTTAAATGGCTCTGAACCTCTGTTTCCTCATCTATAGAATGGGGATAATAATAAATAATGTATGCAAAGCATTAAACACAATACCTGGGTCATAGTAGATATTACATAAATATTGTGTCATTATCCCTTCACTAATTGAATAGAACTGCTGTTCTCATAGTATGGTTTTGGACTCTTGGGGGTCTTTAATAACTTTTTCAGGGGTCAGTGAGATCAAATCTATTTTCATAATAACACTAAAATATTATTTGTTTTTTTCACTCTCATCCTCTTATAAGTTTACATTGGAGTAGCGTATCACAACAGATTGAATGAGAAGCAGATATGAGAATCTAGCTATCTTTTAGTAAAGAGATTTGCAAAACTGTAAAATCACATTTCACTTTGAACCATTCTTTTTTCATTTTTGAAGATGTAGGGCTTTTTTTTTTTTTGCAAATGTGTGTTATCATGTCAACATATAAGGGGTTTATTATTGTTCATTTTAAATTAATTAAGAACTATTTTAACTTTTCTCAGTTTTAATTTCTAATACAGTAAATATTGATGGGTGTAATTTGCATAAACAAAAGCTCTTTGGGCTCTGTCTCAGAATGACCAGGGACAGACCAGTGAGATCCATAGCATGACTCCACTTCTAATTTTAGACCTCGCTTTTCCTATATTTATCTCTATACTTTCCATAATTAATATATTTCAACTGACTTTACCCCATTCTCATTTTAGACTCAATCAGTCTGGTAGAAGTGTGAACATGCCAGGAACCAACCCAAATGGGGGCAAGAAAAAGCAAAGTGCCTGGAAATTTCACCAAATGGTTAATAATATTTGTTAGCTGTAATGGTTAATTTACTATACTACAGTGTGGTGTATTAAAGGGAGATTTATTGAGATACAGTGTGATTCACCATTTTGATATATTGTTCTATGAATTTTAACAATTATATAGTAAGTCCTAACTTAACATCATTGATAGGTTCTTGGAAACTACGATTTTAAGTGAAACAACATATAAGTAAACCAACTTTACCACTAGCTAATTGATATAAATAAGAGTTGAGTTTCCCCAGTGTATTTCTAGTCACAATAACATCACTAAAGATGATATAGGAACATTTGTGACAACATGGATGGATCTTGAGAGTGTAATGCTGAGCGAAATAAGTCAGACAGAAAAAGCAGAGAACCATGTGATTTCACTGATATGTGGTATATAAACCAAAAGCAACAAAATAACAAGACAAACAAATGAGAAACAGAAACTAATAGACACAGACAATGGTTTGGTGGTTGCCAGAGGGTAAGGGGGTTGGGGGGTGGGGGGTGGGAGATGAGGGTAAGGGGGATCGAATATATGGTGATGGAAGGAGAACTGACTCTGGGTGATGAACACACAATGGGATTCATAGATGATGTAATACAGAATTGTACACCTGAAATCTATGTAATTTTACTAACAATTGTCACCTCAATAAATTTAATAAAAAAATAAAAAATTAAAAATTAAAAATAAATAAATTTCTAAATAAAGACCCAAAACACTTCTAATATTAAACATTGAAATAAACATGAGACACACATTTAATAAAGATCAATAAAAACAAATAAGAGAATTAGTTTTCAACCCGCTTATTCCAGTTCAGGGTCACGGGTGGCTGAAGCCTAGCCTGGCAGCTTAGATTGCAAGGTGGGAACCCACCCTAGACAGGATGCCCTTCCATTGCAGGGCCCACTCACACCTGCACTCACACCCACACCCACACACTCACTCAGACTGGAGCATGTATACGCACCAATTCACCTCATATGTATGTCTTTGGGATGTGGGAGGAAACCGCAGGACCCAGTGACAACCCCCATAGATGTGAGGAGAACGTGCAATCTCCACAGTGACCCCGCCAGCAGTCGATTTTTTTCTCTCATCAACATTATAACTAAATGACATTGAACAAAACAACTTTATTCGAGGACCTGCTGTATACAACTGGGTAACCACAACCACAATCAAAAAGTTCCCTTTGTAGTCAACTCTTTCCCCTCCCCCAGCCACTGGCAATCACTAGTATGATTTATGTTCTTATAGTTTTACCTTTTCTAGAACGTCACATAAATAGAATCGTACAGTATATGGCCCTTTAACTATGTTTCTCTCTCTCTCTCTCTCTTTTTTTTTTTTTTTTTTTTTTTTTTACTTATCAATAAGGCTCGTATCCATGTTGTTGCATGTATCAATGATAGTTTGTTCATATTATTGTTGAATTGTATTATATTGTGTGGATGGATTAATCAAAGTTTATCTCTCCATTCACTAGTTGTTAGATACTTGACTTGTTTTCAGTTTTGGTGATTATGAATAGAGCTGCTATAAACAGACATATATTTCCTTTTCCTTTGGGTAAATACCTACTAAGAAATATCTAAACTGGTTTCTAAAGTGGCTGGGACAATGACTTTTCCATCAAGTATGTCATTGATAAAAATTTTAAGAATTTCAATAATCAGAAAGTCTATCTACTATTGGAGAGCTATTCTTGTAAACAGTAAAGGACAGACTTTGAGGAATATAAATGCATTCTGCTTCTCAACTGAAAATTAATTCTGAAAAATGGAGCTAAAATTCCCATACATTGTTCTGCTTTTCAGTTTTTGTTCATTATAGATATGTTGTTTACATTTGATTCTTCATTAGAAAATATAAGTTTATGCATTTCGAGTAGTGCTGTCATAACAAAAATCATAGAACATTTGATGTCTCTTTTTTGTCTAGCAGGCACCATAAAATAGAAAACAAAACACAGGGGAAACATTCCCTTTCACCTTCAAAAGGGGGAGTAACACAGAATCATTTTTATTTAAAATCATGAACCTAACAATGTGGCCTTATCCATGATTTTCAGTAAAACATTAATGAGTCAGTTAGAATCAATGTTTAGATAGCGGAATTGTAGTTTTCTTTGCTCTTACAACTACGTGAAGCCAAAAGAGATTATTCCCAGGATAGGAGACCCTGAAGAATGATATTTTTTTTTTTTTTAAGATTCAGGTTGTTTTTTGTTTGTTTTGTTTTTTATCAGTAACTAGAACTTGTGCCTTCTTATACGCTATTAGAGGAGAGATACTCAAAAACTCATAAGCTGGGCCAGCCCGGTGGCTCAGGTGGTTAGAGCTCCATACTCCTAACTCCAAAGGCTGCTGGTTAGATTCCCACATGGGCCAGTGAGCTCTCAAACACAAGGTTGCCAGTTCAATTCCTCGAGTCCCACAAGGGATGGTGGGCTCTGCCCCCTGCAAATAAAACTGAACACGGCACCTTGAGTTGAGCTGCTGCTGAGCTCCCGGATGGCTCAGTTGGTTGGAGCGCATCCTCTCAACCACAAGGTTGCCGGTTCGACTCCCACAAGGGATTGTGGGATGGTGGGCTGCGCCCCCTGCAACTAGCAATGGCAACTTGTCCTGGAGCTGAGCTGCGCCCTCGACAACTAAGACTGAAAGACAACAACTTGAGGCTGAACTGCACCCTCCACAACTAAGATTGAAAGGACAACAACTTGACTTGGAAAAAAGTCCTGGAAGTACACACTGTTCTGCAATAAAGTCCTGTACCCCTTCCCCAATAAAAAATCTTAAAAAAAAAGAAAAAAGAAAAAACTTTACCCTAATAAAGTATGGATATTTATCCATTTGTTATAAAAAACAAAACAAAACAAAACAAAAACCTCATAAGCTGCCTTGAATTGCATGTACCTCTGTCACACGCTTCTAGACCTCTAGTTTCTAAATTAAAATATTAGATTTCAAGGGGTACTACAGGATATACAGCAGTAAATCATGTGGCCGTTTGGTTAATGATGGCTATAAATGTGGCTTCAGAATCACATAAGGATGATCTGTATCCGTAAGAGAAATTGACTTTGAATAATGATAATAAGGTTCTAATCACTTGATTTTAAGACAACTATTGGTGTTCTAGTGAGTGCATTTAGGTATAGTAAATAAAACCTGAGCTCTGGTAATACATGTATAGAGGAAATTCCGGCTTTAAAACATTTGATTGTAAATCTATTCTCTTTAGTTGCTTTGGCAGATGTAAAACTATCTCTTTAAAATTCAAAAAGCTCTGGCATTAATCATTCTTAAGATACTGCTAAGCTTTGAAAGCTTTGAGCCAAAATTCAGATGGGTATCCTTACTCATTTTGTATGGCATATCAATTAAAGTGCTAGAGGGAGGTTTTGGTGACCACTAGGGTTAAAGGCAAAATTCAGAATATGCCAAGTTGGTTTTACCCCTTCTCACTTTCTTTTCTGATCCCCATTTCACTTCCAGTTAGCCTCTCTTCACCACTATCCAGGGCCATTGTATTACTCCATGGACTCGAAGTTCAAAGCAACACAGGATGCCCTCCTCAAAAGTGATTTGTACTAAAAATAATCTCCCTTCTCACTCTTTCCTCTCCTCAAGATCTCATTCTCTCAGCTGACTAGACAAAAGGAAATAATTCTGGTCACTGAATAAAATAATTCATATTAATCAGGGTATGAATTATTGATAGACTCAAACTTTCTGTGCTAGCAATTTTCCATTGTCCCCCCAGATCCATTTCCATCCTGTTCTGTGACCTGCCAAACTGGGCCTTATGGGCTCCATCCACAGGTTATCTTCTCCTCTGGTTTCTCAAAAGGTTTGGCCAGTGGGAGATACTGGCAGATGATTGAAGGGCAGCATACGCATAGTGAGATCAGGATATTTATTTTCCAAGTTCCTTCTCAGATGCATCATCATGGATTGTCTAAGTCAACTGAGCATAGGCCATACCTTCTGTTAGGCAGCCCTCTCATATAGCTTTTTTTTTTTAACTTTTAGTTATTTAAGTGTATTTTTCCAGGACCCCTCAGCTCCAAGTCAAGTAGTTGTTTCAATCTAGTTGTGGAGGGTGCAGCTCACAGTGGCCCATGTGAGGATCGAACTGGCAACCTTGTTGTTAAGAGCACCACGCTCTAACCAACTGAGCTAACCGGCCACCCCTCATGTAGCTTTATATGGATTCTGGCAACTGTGCAGTCTTCTTGCCCCTTTGGGCCTATAGGCTTCCCACTGTTTCTGGTTCTAGGATCTTGTCCCATCCTTTGTTAGATTTTCCTAACACTGCCCACGTTTGCTAATAGTACTTGAATAAACTTTATTCAATTACACCATTTAAGCATGCTCCATCTCTTTCCTACTAGGACACTGACTGGGTCCCCAGGTTATTTACCCTGTTTTCTTCCTGTCCTGCTCTTCTTCCCACAAACAGAAATTAAACACTCTAATTCTGAAAAGTTATGAAACCTATAAATGTGGAAAGAAGTCTCTGCTTCTGGGCATATTGATATGCACACTCTTAGAGATTCAAGGATCATCTCTGAATGTCTATAGAAATAATTTAAAAAGAGGCTGATGAGATAGTTCACATATTTTGAGCACTGGCTATGCCCTAGGCAATTTCCATGAATTACACCAATTAATCCTCATAATAACCCAATGTTTCTTATCCCCATTTTTGTTTTCCAATGTTTAATTATGATGTATCTGGGCATGGATTTCTTTGGGTTTACCCTGGTTGATTTATCCTGGTTTATTCAGTTTCTTGAACCTGCAGGTTTGTGTCTCTTGTCAAATCTGGAAAATTTTTAGCCATTATTTTTTCAAAAACTTTCAGCCCGACTCTCTTTCTCCTCTCCTTTTGGGACTCAAATGATACAAATGTTAGATATTTTCTTATTGACTCAGAAATCTCTGAGGCTCTGTTCCTTTTTTCCTCCTATTTTCTCTCTGTTGTTCAGATTAAGTAATTTCTATCAATCTGTCTTCCAATTCACAGATTCTATTCTCTGTCATCTCCACTCTACTCATGAGGTCAACCAGTGAGATTTTTTTTTCCCCCTGAGAGGAGAGTCTCAGTCTTAGGAGATCAAAGAGGTACAGATCTGGCCACTTTTTGTGGTGCCATCCAACTGCCTCTGGGCAGTAGAAGAAAGTCTCTGGCCTGCAGGGAAACAAAGGCTTCCCAAGCCAGGCCACTTGTACTGGTGAGGCCCCTCTTGCCATTGCCTGCCATCCCAGTATTTCTCAGAGGGGAAACAGAATCTCAATCCCAGTCTCAGGAAGGAGAGCACTTCACGTGACTGTTGTCAGCAGGGCTGCCAATTAATCAATCCTCATTGTCTTGGTTTCTCAGCTTACCTGGTCTTGTCACTGGGACTTCTGTTAAATGGGAGGAAGAATGAACCTACCTGGGCTGTCTTCTATTGCTAGGGTGGGGGTCAGGAAATCCTAGGCCTGGATCATCTTCTTATGTTGGGTAGTTGTATGCACTGCCACTATGTTATTCCTCTAGTCCTCAGGTCCCAAACCAGTTCATCTTCCTCTTACCACTAGTTAGAATTATCTTCTTGTATTATTTCCTGGATGTAAAGTTGTACTTAGTGTGGAGGAGCAGGGAGAGACAAGACTATGCTATCTTGTCCATACTATAAATCCTCATCCCTATTTTATATATGAGGGGACTGCATCACAGAAAGGTTAGGTATTTGTCAAAGGTCATGCGGCTAGTGAATGGCAGAGGTGGGGACTCCATTCCAGGCAGATTCTTTCCAAAGTCCATTTTCTCACCTTCAGGATTTGGGGAAACTCATCAAATCACCAAGGTATAGAGACTAAATACATCTTTTTATATTGTATGTGGAGGGAATGAGCCCTGCATGTAACTGCTTATCCTACAGCGTGATTTAGGGGGAGGTTTTAGTTCTTTCTAAGAGTGTGGTTCATAGAAGAGAACAATTTGAAGACAAGGAGTTGAAAGTATTGATTTTGATTTACTTAAACCAGTTCTTCCTTTCCAAAGTGCTCTTTGAAAAAGAGTAAAGACTGAAGCATTTCATAATTAAGACCCCAGTAGCTGAATAATTGATTCCGAATGAAGAAGTATGAGTTGTATTTGCCACCTGAGAATTTGGAAAAAGAAAATTGTGTTAGTTTTTCTCACTTCTGAACCAGGAGGACATTTTGCTTGAGGGCTTCTTGGTGTTGGGCAACACCACTTCTTATTTAAAGGAATATTTGTTGGTATTCACTAAAAGCCATCAGGAAGGATTTTCAGATACTCTACATAACAGTCTGGCTACCTACTATTCCCACGCGCTTTCACAATTCCTTACAAAATTACATACCAAGGAAGTAAGTTGTTTTATTTTAGCCCTATTAACAAAGTACAATTCTTTTTATTTATACAAAACTTTTACTTATACAAAAATTTTTTTTTTAATTAAATTTATTGGGGTGACAATTGTTAGTAAAATTACATAGATTTCAGGTGTACAATTCTGTATTACATCATCTATAAATCCCATTGTGTGTTCATCACCCAGAGTCAGTTCTCCTTCCATCACCATATATTCGATCCCCCTTACCCTCATCTCCCACCCCCCACCCCCCACCCCCCTTACCCTCTGGCAACCACTAAACTATTGTCTGTGTCTATGAGTTTCTGTTTCTCATTTGTTTGTCTTGTTCTTTTGTTGTTTTTGGTTTATATACCACATATCAGTGAAATCGCATGGTTCTCTGCTTTTTCTGTCTGACTTGTAGATAGATGAATGGATAAAGAAGTTGTGGTATATATACACAATGGAATACTATTCGGCTGTAAGAAAAGATGATATAGGAACATTTGTGACAACATGGATGGATCTTGAGAGAGTAATGCTGAGCAATACTTATACAAAATTTTATGTAAGTGTAAATTGAGAACAACTTTATAAACCATATGATCACGCTCATATTCACTGACTTTTATCGGTGTACTTATGTTGTCCTTTCCCATTGTTAACTGGTTTTAAGGTTATTAGCTCTTCCATCTCCTGCTCATAGTGCTAGTATTTACTGAAGAAGGGATGAAAAAAATAGGTCATTGAACTCAGTACAGGTTCCAAACCTCAAAGGATCAGGTGATTTCAAAACTAGACACACAACTTCACAAATAAACAGGTTTCATGACTTTCAGATTATGAGTCATTATCCCATAATTTAAACCTGATAATACTTGTGCATTGGAAACTACAAAAATAAGTGTCCTTATGATCCTTTCATCTTGCTGCTGCCACTATATGAAGTGGCCTACTCTAATGAAATATATAATCTATGTTTGACTTATAATTTCTTCTCTTTTTCCTCTTTGATGTTGCTAAAATGTAGGGCCACAAAATTTAAATTTGGCCCTGTAATGATTATGTACAGCATTTTCCAAATGCCTCCACATATCCATTATCTTTATTTTCTGCAACAATAAAAAACCTTCATCAGGCAACAACACAAGACTTCTATAACCCCCTATGTATATATCAACTCGTGCAAATAGCTCCCATCTAAGATATTCGGTTCTACAAACACTGGTTTTGTAGCACATATTGTTTCTACAAACTGCAAACCCATTTATGTACAAATAGAGTACCAAGCTGCATTTATAATAATGAGAAAATTGGAACTAACCTAAATTGTTCAACCATACAGGAAAATTTAAATAAATTATACTATAGTTATACAGTTGAATAATACACAGCCTTTGAAAAGAAAATGGTACTAAAAGGATCCAGGGAGAAAGGACTAATTAATATCAGAGACGAAGCAGGATAGGTACAAGAGGAGCCTGGTATATATTCTTATGCAGAAAGTAAAGAAGTGCTTTAAAGAAATACCGTGTTTACCTGAAAATAAGACCTAGCCGGAACATCAGCTCTAATCCATCTTTTGGAGCAAAAATTAACATAAGACCGGTCTTATTTTACTATAATATAAGACCGGGTCTATAATATAATAATATAATATAATAAATATAATATAATATAATACAATATAATATAATGCTGGGTCTTACATTAATTTTTGCTCCAAAAGACGCATTAGAGCTGATGGTCCAGGTAGGTCTTATTTTTGGGGAGACACGGTAATGGGAAGGTGTCAAAAATACATAGGAGTCAACCTGAGGGGTTACGGCTGGCCAAATCTGGAACAAAATGAAGACTGGGGTAAAAAAGGAAAGTGATTAATTATAAAACAAGAATTTATGAAAAATAAGAATTTATGAATCCGTACTGAAAACAAGTAGATAAATAAATAAACAAATTGGGGAAGAACCTGTTCTCTTGCTTGCCTAGAACAGAGTGCCAATTTAAATGTGAAAGGAGTGATGGAGTTGGAAAATTACCATTTGTGCACTCATTATGCTAAAGATTGGTCCAGGCAGGATTCATCAATGGATGCTAAATTTAAGGAAAATCTTTGATGAGGAGAAGGATATTTTCATGTTCTGAAAGCATCTCCCTATATATTACTTATTATTTTCAAGGGAAAAATGATAATTGCACAGCGAATAAATCAGATAACACCTTGACTGGATGATCACAAGTAACATCACCAAGGAGGAATAGATGGGCATTTTATGTCTACAAATATGGTACCCTGAGAGAGACACAGCATCACTTAAGTACTACTCTGTCCAGAAATGTATAAACTGAATCTAGTTATGGGAACACATCAGAAAAAAATGAGAAATTTCCATTAAAAAAGAAAGGAGGGTTTATACACCACATATCAGTGAAATCACATGGTTCTCTGCTTTTTTTGTCTGACTTATTTCGCTCAGCATTACACTCTCAAGATCCATCCATGTTGTCACAAATGTTCCTATATCATCTTTTCTTATCGCCGAATAGTATTCCATTGTGTATATATACCACAACTTCTTCATCCATTCATCTATCGAAGGACATTTTGGTTGTTTCCATGTCTTGGCCACTGTAAACAAAGCTGCAATGAACATTGGAGCACATGTGTCTTTATCTCTAAATGTTTTCAGATTTTTTGGGTAGATACCCAGGAGAGGGATTGCTGGGTCATATGATGGAAGGAGAACTGACTCTGGGTGATGAACACACAATGGATTTATAGATGATGTAATACAGAATTGTACACCTGAAATCTATGTAATTTTACTAACAATTGTCACCTCAATAAATTTAATTTAAAAATAAATAAATAAATAAATAAAATAAAAAATAAAAACAAAAAGAAAGAAAGGAGGGGACTGTATTCTTCAAAATTGTTAATGTCATCAAAGACAAAAATAGCTAACTGCAATAACTGACCCTAGAGTAGAATCTCAAATGGAAGAAAAATAAATGCTATGAAGGATATTTTTGAGTCAATTAACACAAATGTAATATGGATGGGAGATTAGGAAAATTATTGTTTCAATGTTATATTTACTGAAGTTAGCAAGTGTAATGTTATGTAAGAGAATATACCTGTTCTTAAGAAATACACACTGAATTATTTTAGGAGTAAAGTGCTGTAATGCAAATTATGCTAAAATAGTGCAGGAAAAAACAAACATAAATAAAAAAATAGAGAAAGTGTGCATAAATGATAGAGTAAGCAGGATACATCATTAACATTAAGTGAATCTCTGCTTGGTTAAAGAAAGAATGCAAACTGTAATGCCATGGAAAGATGTTCACCATATATTTTAAGGGGGAAAAAAAGCAGGTTGTAATATATAACTAGTATCCCATTTTGTAAGAAAAAAACATGCATATGCAAGTTCATGGTTGCATTAAAAAATATACAGAAGTATAAACACAAAACAATTAACAAAGTTTCTCTTCGAAAGGTGGGCATAGTGGAGACTTTCATTTTTTACCGAGTATATTTCTGCCCTGCTTGTACTTCTACAATAAACATGAATTATTTTCATGAATATTAAAAATAGTTTCCACTTAAAAGAATTCACATGGACAGAACTCTTCTGAATTCCAAGGGAAAGAACAAATCATTCACAATGAAGTTTGACTAGAAATATCAGAAGTTAAAATCAGTTTAAAAACACACACACAATATAGAAAAGTATAACATAAATATTCGAGTAATCAGTGATAAAAACGTAAATATCAAGTTACAGCTGGACCTTTTAGCAACATAAATCCAGACCAAATCTAAAGTGAGTCATTTTTCTACTCAGAGCAAAACTAAATATTTTGTGTATTAAGGACCTCTGTGAAGAAAACCACAAAAACTTCACTGAGAAACAGAAAAGTCATCAAAGAAGACTTAAATGAATGGAGAGACTATCATGTTTCTCAGTGGAAAGATTTAACAGTGTAAAGATGTGACCATTCTCTCCCTCTTGAAACACACTCTTCTCTTGGCATTTATGTTACAACTTTCCCTTGTATTTGTTTTTACCTTATGCCTGCTCTTTTTCGGTCTCGTTTTCTGGGTTCTCCTTCTCTCAGGAACCTCTGAAGGATTTATTCCTTAACTACCTTCTCTTCTGTACTTACATTTACCCTAAGTGAACTCGCCTTCTCCTGTGATTTCAAATACTATCTATATGTTGGTGATTTCATCCCTGACTTCTCCCTCTCCTGACTGCCGGAGTCATATGTCCAACTACCTACTTGACATTGTCAGACTGATCAATCGAACTTCAAAAGTAAAAAATAGAACTCTTGATTTCGAACTTCAGCTTGGGACATGCATCCTTCAAATCTTCACAGGCTTCTTGTCATCATTAACGTCTCAGTTCAAGTGCCAACTTCCCATGCCATGGGAATAACATGCTATCTCTAAAATACTCCTCTCCATTTGTTGAAACAGACACTCATATCATATCACCTTGTTTAAATGTCTTCGTGGCATTCATTACTATCTGAACTTATCATACCCGTGTATCTACTTACTTGTTTGTTACCTATCTCCCCACCAACAACACTGACTAAAACGTAAGCTCCTCAAGAGTAATGACCTAGATTGACTTATTCATTGACTTGTTCACTTTTCCAAGCATGTATAATAGAGCCTGGCACATAGTAGGTGGTCAATGAATACTTGTAGAGTTAATGAATAAAATAAAATAATATGTAAATTTTACTCATTTCAACCAAATCCCAGTAGTATTTGGGGAAAGGGATCCTTGACAGATATTATTTAGGAATTTTGAAAAACTAAACATGGTAGAATAGTGAAGAAATTTCTGAGGAAAAACAAAGAGTAAGGAGGGGAAATTGCCATGAAGGCATTTTTTAATGCTAAAAAAATCAAATAATCAATAATTAAAATAGTGTAGCACTGCTGAGGAATCGGAGTGGTAGACCCATGGAATAGAATAGGAAGTTCAGACCAGAGCAAAGTATATATATATGAACAGGATAGAGTATACAGATGTTGTATTATAAAGTTGTACACCTGAAATTTGCATGATGTTATTAACTGATAGTATCCCAATAAATTTAGTTAACAAAATAAAAATTTAGTAATTACAAAAAATAATCATTTAATATATGAAAAGGGCAGAATCTTGCATACATCACTTCCAGTAGTGAAAGATAGATTATTCAATAAATAATGTGGTGATAACTAAGGTAAGTCTCCCTTTCTCCTGTGTACTACAGCCTCCCTGGAATGTTATCTAGTTTCTCATGTATCTTGCCAGAGATAATCTCTTTACTTTCAAAGATTTTATAGTTATAGATTTATTTCTCTTTACAGAAGTGGTAGCATACCACAATGCTCTGCATCTTGCTTTTTTAAAATTTTTTTTATTAGTTTCATGCACCTTGCTTTTTTCATTTAAAAAATATCTTATCTTTCCATATGACTACATGTTGAGCTACCACATGGTTTTTAATAACTGCATAGTGTTCCATTATATAGATGTATCATAATTTGACCAGCTCTCTATGTGGTTGCCCAATATTTTGCAAGTAAAACAAGGCTGCAATAATTATTTCACTCAAATATGACTATATTTTTTAGGAAAAGTACTTGAATGGAATTTCTAAGTCAAATGGTTTTCCCTTCTTATTTTTGATAGATTTACAGAATGCACTCCATGGGTATGCCAATGTGTTTTTCCAGTTTTATTGAGATATTATTTACATATAACATTATATAAGTTTAAGGTGTACAACATAATTTTATATATAAATGATTATCACAATAAGTTTAGTTAACATCCATCACCTCACATAGTTACAATTTTTTTTCTTGCGATGAGAATTTTTAAGATCTACGATCTCGGTAACTTTCAAATACACAATACAATGTTGTCAACTATACTTACCCTGTTGTACATCACGTCCCCATGACTTACAACTGGAAGTTTTTACCTTTTGACCACCTTCATCCATTTCCCCCATGCTCCACTGCTGGTAACCACTAATCTGTTCTCTGTTTCTATGACTTCATTTTTTTTTTTTAGATTTAACATATAAGTGAGATCAAGCAGTATTTGTCTTTCTCCGTCTTAGTCCACTGAAGGTATACCAATTTAAACTCACACCAACAATGCATGAGATTGCCTGATTTCTTTGATTGCTCCCAGTAGAGTATCATGAGCTTCCTGATCTTTACCAATCTGATAGGTGAGAAATGTTATCTCAAAGTAGTTTAATTTGTATTTCTTTTATACTACGTGTGTTTGTATATTTTTATTGTTCACAAGACATTATTTTTATTTACTTTTATGCAAATTGTGTAGGCATATTTTTGCATATTTTTCTTAGCATATTATTGGTCTTTTCACTTATTGATTTGTAGGAATTATTTATATATTAAAAAACGCTAGCTCACCACTTGGAAAAAAATTCCTACCCAATGCGATAAGCCTAAATGAATTCTATATGGATTTAAACTGTGACTGTATAAGAAAGAATAGGATACTGGTGAATATATACATAATTTTGCAGTGAGGAGAGACTTTCCAACATGAAAGGCACAATTCATAAAGAAAAGAGTAAAACATGGAGTACATAAAAATTTCAAAACTTATGTAGGGAAAATCTACCAAAAACAAACATAAAAAGTGAACAACAGCTATATAACTGCATATATTAGAAAGAGAGAGAAAAAAACAAACAGTGAAAGTGGTAAAGAATATAGACAAGTGATCATTATAAGAGGTGTGATCAACAAATACAGTGAATGTTTAAATTTAAAAAAAAATACTGCAGTAGAAGACACATTGCCATTAATCCCTGTCAAAATACGCCCCCTCGCTTCAAACACACTGATCCCATCGTTCTTGCCACTCTCCGAAGCAGTTCTGGAAGTCCTCTTTCATTTAGTTGCCCTGTTGTGGCCTCGATGTCCCGAATCGATTCAAAATGTTTACCTTTCATGGTTATTTTGACTTTGGGGAAGAACCAGAAATCGCACAGTGCCAGATCTGATGAATAAGGTGGATGAGGACACACCGTAATGTTTTTATTTGACAGAAATTGCCATACCAGAAGTGATGTGTGACACAGAGCATTGTCATGATGGGGGACGATGTACACTTCAAAACACACTTTCTCTCAACCATAATTCACACCTGACTGACTGCAGCGAACAAGCTGAAACTTGTCACACATTGTTACTAAGGTTCGACATGCCTCTTCCCATATTGAAGATCCCTCCTTTCTGTTGGATGGCACTCAGCAGCAGCATTCACCATATTTTTTATCACACCTCCTACAACTCTTGCAACTTTTCTGTAGGTTTAAACTTTTTCTAAGTAAAATGTTGAGAAAAGTAACATTGAAAAGGAAATAATAGAGAAAGCCAAATTACCAAAGTTTAGAATTAAAAAATTAAATAATACCTATAGCAGGATAGAGGTTCTAAAACATATATTATAAAGTTATAAGTAAGAAACTAGAAAATCTTGATGAAATAAAAATGACAGATAAAATTTTAAAACAACAACAACAGTATTTCAAATAAATATGAGAGCCAAAAGGATAATAATCTTAATATAGAATATGTTCTTGTGAATTAATAAGGAAAAGATGCATACACCACAGGTGAATATAATGGACAAAGAACAATACCAGGCAATTTGCAAAATAAGAAATACAAGTGACCAATAAACAGTAAAAGAAAGTTCAAACAAATTCAACTTTGCTGGTAATCAATAAAATGCAAATTAAGTAATGGCATACCATTTTCTGTCCTTACATACCTTAGAAAAATTGAAAACACTCAATGTTGAGCAGATGAAGAAACATGGACACTATTTTAAATGCTGGATAGTGGATGGATAAATTGTCATAGCTTTTCTGGTGGGCAACTTGAAAACATATAAAAAGTCCTCAAGAGTTCATACTGTTTTACTTTGCTATCCTTTTTCTAGGAATTTATATAAAGACGTAATTAGATAAATGTTAAAAGAATTGTGTATAAAGATGTCATACATGTCATTATATTTCATTCAAAAAATTAGACAAAACTTAAATTATCAATAAGAAATTGGTTAAATACTTTAATTCAGTGAACTATTATGAAGCCATTGAAACAATTATATACATGCATGTTTATTGATATAAAAAGTTTTACAGTAAGTAATTTTTTAAAGTTTTACAGTGAAAAAAGTTATGCATATTATAATAATATTTGTATGAAAAAATTCAGGGAAGATATATACCAAAATGTCAACAGTAATTGCCTCTGGATGGTGAAATTGTACTTGCTGTTTTTTTGCCTTTTCCTCATCTACATTTCTCAATGTTTACAAAATGATAATATATAACTTGTGTAATGAAATATATACTGTATTGACATACAAAATGTTTTTACAAATCATTATGGAAGGGCAAAAATACCAGAGGAAAATGGACAAAAGACATAAACAGGCATTTTATCAAGTAAATAGTGCAGTAGTCAACAAAACAATAAAAGTACTAAACATCCCTAATAATTAAATTAATGCAAACAAAAAAATACCTTTTTCACCCACCAGATTGGCAAAACTAATCAAGTGCATATACCAAATAGCATTCCTCTACCAAAGGTAACTTTATCCAATTATACAAGCACTTTGAAAAGCTATTTGTCAGTAAGGATCAAACACTTTTAAAATGTTCATATCCTTTGATCCAAAAGTTCAACTTCTAGAAAATAATTAGACAAGGGTGAAAATATGTATGTTTAAGAATATCTAGCAAAGGATAGTTTATAATAGTAAGATATTGGAAATAATCTCAATGTTGGTTGGTTAAATTACGTGAATCCATATTATAATGGGATGCTATGTATTCTTATTTTAATGTTACTGACAGAGGGAGTCACAATATATTTTAAGTAGCAAAAACGTAGATTGTGTATATGCTACAACATGGATAAACCTTGAAAACATTAAGTGACATAAGCCAGATGCAAAATGGAAAATATTGTATGATTCCACTTATATAAGGTACCTAGAATAGGTGGGTTCATAGAGACCAAAAGTAGAATAGACGTTACCCAGAGTTGGTGAGAGAAGTGAATGGGAAGTTATTGTTTAATAGATACGGAGTTTCTGTTGGGGGAAATAAAAGGTACTAGAAATGCATAGTGGTCATGGTTGCACAGCATTTTGAATGTACCTAATGCCACTGAATTATACACTTACAAATGGCTAATATGGTAAATTTCATGTTATGTATATTTTATTACAATTTAAAAAAGCAGATCACAAATAACTATGTATAACACGATCCATTGTATACCTACCATATGGGTATACATTCACTGAAAAACATCCAGTTGATTAAGCACCACAATGTAAACAGTACGTTATGTCAGGTGGTGGTTTTATGGGTGACGGTTTTGTCTATATTTTTTTCTTTCATGAATATGCAATATTTGTGCAAAAATATTTTTAAAAACCAGACATATTTGATGGTTGAAAGTACAGAAATAGAAAGCAGAAATCTTTAAATTTGGGAGAAATAAAAACCAAATATAATTCATAGTTAACTTACATTTCCAAATAACAAAGATTACTCTGTACTCGCTTTTGGAAGTAGGTTCTCCACTCTATGTTTACAGGTTCTTTATTAACCTATATAAATCTTTCAAAGTTAAGTCTTAAGGTTTTATTTATTTTACTCTCAAATCTTCAGGACAGGAAGTTTTCACTGTAGATTTTATTGTTATTTGAGCTTACCTCCATGTAGTTGAAGATTTCCGTGTTTTACTTTAAAACAGATATCTTCAAAATCTTATAATTATTTAACAGATAAATATTTATGACCCACTTAGTTTCTAAATTAGATGTTACATTGACTTGAAAATGATATTTCTATCAATTCAATGCAAATTATAATAGAGATGAAAGTAAATAATGTATCATTCATTTATTCAATCTAGTAGTCAATAATATTTATTGAATACCCTAATATAGCAGTGGACAAAACAGATTTAATCTCTGCTTTCATGAAAAAGTGAAACTTCAGTTGAGACTGGAAAAATGTGCAAGAGTAATGATAGTTAGATGAGGAATAGAAAGAAATACTACACCAGGAAGAGTGACCATCTACTGGAAATTTCCAGAAGCAAGAAAAAGCTTAAAATGCTTCAAGAGCTACCAGTGAGTGAGGGAGAATATAGTTAGAGTGTAGGGAGGAGATGAGGAAGATGAAGATGCAGCGATTGCAGCCAGAACATTCAGGGCCTTGTAGGCATAATAACACTCTTAAGCTCAATAAGAAGCCATTGCAGAGGATGATATAATCAACTGTACCTTTTAAAAAGGTCATTTTCCAAAAAAAAAATTTGCTATAATTATAGCCATTAAGTTTTGTGAGAGTACTTGAAAGTTTCTAAGGCCTATCCACACACATTATCTGTGCATATCTTCTTAGGCAGATACCATTTTTTCTATTTTACTTAGGAGGAAACCTAAGTTCACAAAATGATAAATGAACTCAATAATATCATGTAGTTAAGGTGCATAATCAGGACTCTAGCTGAGTTCTTCTGACTGCAAATCTTACACTTTCTATTACCCTACTTTGGGCAGCAATCATATCACTGCCAGATATTCAGGTATCAACATCATCTTTTCATAAGCTTTGGAAACTTTAATCTTAAAAAGACAGGACAAGACAACTCTTTGGGATCCACAAAAGTCCCATGGATTTGGAGAAAAATTTGACCGTTCTACTTAGGGGAAGTCAGGCTAATAGTGGATTATTTGTGCAAGATGAAATGCACTCAACATGGCTAATGCTGTTTTCCAGAAGTTTGATTATGGGACACGAAAAATATAATAAAACAAAATAGAAAAAGGTTAAGGTAGATGCACACCAAATAGGGTACAATAGTTAATACAAGTAAACACTGCAAAATAGAAAGCACTTACCAGTGAGCTCAGATGAAACCAATAATCAGAGAATTCTTTCCATAGAAATGGTTTTAATAGTAGCTATAGCTAAACAAAAGAATACATCTTCAAAAACATACACAAAACTATGGAGCATGGCTTGGGTACATACAGATAAGTACTACTTATCAGCAAGGCTATATCTATCTATAAGTGTACAATGAATGAACTGAAACCTAGACAATACATTTATTTTGATTATACTCATGATTGATGTAGAAAGACAAATGATTGAGTGAACCAGAGCAATGAGCATCAAAATGAACAAACTGACCCCCAACAAAATTATAAGTTCATTTAAGGGACAGACTATGTCTTCTAACTATAGCTCCCACAGCACCTAGAACAATTCTGGGCATACAGCCAGTATATACAAGCACTAGTTCACTTGATTTACTGACTTGTTTAGTTAGGTACAGTCACTGATTGGGGGCATAATTATTGATGACTGTTATTTCTTCTTCTTGTATAGTCCCCTTTACCATTACAAAATGTCCATCTTTGTCTCGTTACCTTTTTCACCCTGAAGCCTGTTTCATCTGATATCACTATGGCTACACCTGATTTTCTCTGGATACCCTTTGGTTGGAGTGTCAATTTCCACCCTTTCACTTTGAGTCTATGCTTGTCCTTGTAGCTGAGATGTGTCTCTTGGAGGCAGCATATGGTTGGGTTTCATTTTTTGAACCACTCTGCTACTCTATGCCTTTTTATTGGTGAGTTCAGTCCATTTACATTTAGGGTGATTATTGATACGTGAGGATTTCCTGTCATTCTATATTTAGTTTTCTGGTAAGGCTGTGTCTCCATTGTTTCTTTGCCTTTTTGTTGTTGTCTATTATTTCAGTGTCATGGTATTCTATGATGTTTCCCTCTGTTTCTTCTTTTATTACAGTATATATTTCAGTTCTGGATTTTTTTGTGTGGTTACCCTTAAGTTTATGTAAAAGAAAGTTTGATATTTAGAGTATTCCATTTTCTTCAGCACGCTTACTTTCTACATTCCCATATTCCAGTTTGGGCATTTACTCTCCCCCTTTTTATGTTTTGTTTGGCACAAATTGTCCCTGTAGATGGTGGTCGAATATCCTCCTTTAAGATTTCTTTTTTTTTTTTTTTTTTTAATTAAATTTATTGGGGTGACAATTGTTAGTAAAATTACATAGATTTCAGGTGTACAATTCTGTATTACATCATCTATAAATCCCATTGTGTGTTGTAGTGCAGGTTGTGTATTAGAAAATTCCCTCAGCTTCTGTTTGTCTGGAAAGGTCTCTATTCATCCTTTATATCTAAAGGATATCTTTGTTCGATGTATTATTCTTGGCTCATAATTTCTCTCTTTTAATAGTTTGAATATTTGGTTCCACTCCCTCCTGGCTTGTAGAGTTTCTGCTGAAAAATCTGATGATAATCTAATGGGCTTTCCTTTGTCGATTACCGTCTTCTTTTCCCTGGTTGCCTTCAGGACTCTCTTTGTCGTTGATTTTAGACAGCTTCAATACAATGTGCCTTGGAGAAGGCCTGTTGGGATTGAGGTAATTAGGTGTTCTATTTGCTTCTTGGATTCGAGGGTCCAGTTCTGTCCACAAGTTTGGGAAGTTCTCATCGACAATTTGTTTGAATATATTCTCTGTTCCCTTCTGTCTTTCTTCTCCTTCTGGTATGCCCATTATTCTTATATTGCTCTTTCTGATGGAGTCAGTAAGTTCTTCTAGAGTTCTTTCATTTCTTTTAAGTCTCAAGTCTCTTTCTTCTTCCTTCCATGTAATTTCCATGTAATTTCTTCGATGACACTGATTCTTTCCCCCATCTGGTCAACTCTACTACCTAAGCTGGTTATTTCGTTCTTAATTTCTTCTAATGAGTTCTTAATCTCCAGAAATTCTATTCGATTCATTTTTAAAATTTCAGTCTCTTTCGTAAAATGCTCATGTTGTTCTTTGATTGCGTTTCTGAGTTCATTAAACTGCTTTCTGTGTTTTCTTGCATCTCGTCAAGTTTTTTCAGAATTGTAATCTTGAATTCTCTGTCATTTAAGTCACATATTTCCATACCTTTAATTTCCTTTTCTGGAGACTTTTCACTTTCTTTCTGAGCTGTCTTGTTGCCTTGTCATGGCAATTACTGATTTATTATTCCTCTTCCTAGACATCTACAGTAGGTGTTGCTTCTGCAACAGGTTGATAGGAAGAGGACTTTCTTTTGTTTTCTAGTACATGTCGGTAGAATGTTTTATTTTTTCTCCAACTGCAGCCTTTTTTCTCTCTCTCACACGGTAGTGCTATGTTTTCTCTGCACTATTCCAGCTTCTCACACAATGGCGGGATTCCCGGGGAGACGGGCTTCTCTGTTAATAGTTCGCCTGGGCCACAGAGCACAGTGTCTGTGTGGGTATGCGGAGAGCTTCTGAAGTTCCAAAGCTCTTCCTGCACCAGATTCAGCAGTTCTGTTTACTCCTGCAGGAATCCACAGAGATAGGAGGGCCAGCAGCGGGGTGGGTTGTGAGAGGTGGCCCGGAGCAATGGCGGCGACCACCACCACAGCAGGTCCTGCTTCCACAGCTCCCTCCCCTTTGCCAGAACTAGTTGGGCTGCGAATCTGTGTCTGCGGTCCACAGTTCTCAGAACAGCAAATATTCTCTTATTTTGATCTGACACTGCTACCGTTCCACTTCTAGCACCGGGCAGGTGGGGGCGAAGCAAGCTCTGGGTGGGTAGGGAGAGGGCGGCTAGTCTCAGTGTCTAAGACTTCTGTTCTCTGCTTGGCAGTGAGGTCTTAAACCACCGTTTTCAGCCTTCTTCTCTCAGTCTTTTCTCCGAGTTCTCTGCCGTGTGCCTTGGCTTCAGCCGTGTTATATGTTAGCCCCTCAGTCCTGTGGGCCATAAGCAGTGTCCAAGTTCTTCCCTCTTCCGCAGCTGCGGTAGTTCAGGGATGCAGCGAGCTCGTAGCACTGAGCTACGTCTGCGTCCTGTGCCCGCGGGGCTCCGTCTCCACACTTCTCTCTTCCCTCCTCCCCCGCACACGCGATTAGCCTCCTTTAGGTGAATTCAGTATTGGGCCTCTTCGTCTTGCCATTCTGCTGTGCAGGGAGTCCTTTGTGGAGTTATTGTTGTTCGATTAGTTGTACATTTCAGGGGAGATTTACAGAGGCTCACCTCATGCCGCCATTTTGATGACGTCCTGAATAGTCTTAATAGTAAGAGAAGATAGAAACTGAACTAGCAGATAGATAAATAGAATTTACTCTGTCTGAACAATGGAGAGAAAATAGACTGAGAAAAAAATAAACAGAGCCACAGGGATCTGTGGAACAATAATGAAAAATTTACAATTGAAGGATCCCAGAGGATACATGAATCCCAGAATGAGGAAAGAAAGACTGTGAGGCTGAAAAATTATTTAAAAAATGATGGTTGAAAACTTCCAAAATTTGTCAAAAGGCATATTACAGATTTAAGAGCTGAGCAAACCTCAAATAGGAAAAACCCAAAGGAATTTATGCTAAGATGCATCATAAATAAACTTATGAAAACTAAAGTCAAAAAATATTACTATGCATTTAAACAATTAACAACAATTGTATACAATAAATTTTAGACAACACCTTTCAACTTATTTTGAGGACAGTATTACCTTTCTATCAAGATTAGACAAACAAGTGGGAGGAGGAAAAATGGCAGCGTGAGGTGGGCCTCTGTAAAGCTCCCCTGGAATTTACAATGAATCAAACAACAAAAACTCCACAAAGGACTCCCTGCACAGCACACAGGCAACACGAAGAGGCCCACTACCAACTGAAATCACCTACAGGTGGGAGATTCGCGCGAGTGGAGGGAGGAGGAAAGGGAGAAGTGCGCAGAGACGGAGCCGCGAAGGCGCAGGACACAGACCCAGCTCAGTGCGCCGAGCTCGCTGCTTCCCGGAACTACTGCAGCTGCAGGAGATCGGACTGTTACGGCTCCGCCAGCGCTCCACAGGGCTGAGGGCACAGCATGTAACACGGCTGAACCCAACGCTCACGGTAGAGACCTCGGAGAAAAGACTCAGGGAAAAAGGCTGAAAACGGTGGTATAAGCCCGCACTGCCGAGCAGAGAACGGAGCCTTAGGCACTGAGACTAGCCGCCCCCTCCCTACCCTCCCAGAGCTCACCCCGCCCCCACCTGCCCGGTGATAGAAGCGGAACAGTAGCAGTATCAGATCAATAAAACAGAATGTTTGCTGTTCTGAGAGTATGGACCGCAGACACAGATTCGCAGCCCAACTAGTTACGGCAAAGGGGAGGGAGCTGTGGAAGCAGGACCTGCTGTGGTGGTGGTCGCTGACATTGCTCTGGGCCACCTCTCACAACTCACCCTGCACCTGAACCCACATACCTGGGCAGATACCTGCAGGAGTAAACAGAACTGCTGAAACATACGGGCTCTGAATCTGGAGCTGGAAGAGCTTTGGAACATCAAAAGCTCTCCACATACCCACCGGGACACTGCGCCCTGTGACCTATACGAACTATTAACAGAGGAGAAGCCTGTCTCCCAGGGAATCCCCCCATTGTGTGAGAAATTGGAACAGTGCAGAGAAAACATAGCACTACCGTGTAGGAGAAGAAAAATAAGCTGAAGTTGGAGAAAAAATAAAACATTCTACCAACAAGTACTGGAAAACAAAACAAAGACCGATTCATATCAACCTGTTGCAGAAACCACTCCTGTAGATGTCTAGGAAGAGAAATAGTAAATCAGTAATTGCCATGAATAACCAAGGCAACATGATAGCTCAGAAAGAAAGTGAAAAATCTGCAGAAAAGGCACTTAAAGATACAGAAATATGTGACGTAAATGACAGAGAATTTACGATTGCAGTTCTGAAAAACTCAACGAGATGCAAGAAACATAGATAGGCAGTTAAATGAACTCAGAAACACAATCAAAGAACAGCATGAGCATTTTACAAAAGAGATTGAAATTTTATAAAAAGAACCAAATAGAATTTCTGGAGATTAAGAACTCAATAGAAGAAATTAAGAATGAAATCACCAGCTTAGGAAGTAGAGTTGACCAGATGGAGGAAAGAATTAGTGACATCGAAGATAGAAACATGGAAATTACACAGGTGGAAGAAGAAAGAGACTTGAGACTTCAAAGACATGAAAGAACTCTACAAGAACTTTCTGACTCCATCAGAAAGAGCAATATAAGAATAATGGGCATACCAGAAGGAGAAGAAAGAGAGAAGGGAACAGAGAATATATTCAAACAAATTGTCGATGAGAACTTCCCAAACTTGTGGACAGAACTGGACCCTCGAATCCAGAAGCAAATAGAACACCTAATTACCTCAATCCCAACAGGCCTTTTCCAAGGCACATTGTATTGAAGCTGTCTAAAACCAACGACAAAGAAAGAATCCTCAAAGCAGCCAGGGAAAAGAAGACGGTAACTTACAAAGGAAAGCCCATAAGATTATCATCAGATTTTTCAGCAGAAACTCTACAAGCCAGGAGGGAGTGGAACCAAATATTCAAACTGTTGAAAGAGAGAAATTATGAGCCAAGAATAATATATCCAGCAAAGATATCTTTTAGATATGAAAGAGTAATAAAGACCTTTCCAGACATACAGAAGCTGAGGGAGTTTTCTAATACACGACCTGCACTACAAGAAATACTAAAGGAGGCTATTCGACCACCATCAACAGGGACAATTTGTGGCAACCAAAACATAAAAAAGAGGAGTTAAGACCTGAACAGGAATATGGGAATGGAGAAAGTAAGCGTGCTGAAGAAAATGGAATACTCTAAATATCAAACATTCTTTTACATAAACTTAAGTGTAGCCACTCAAAAAAAACCAGAACTGAAATATATACTGTAATAAAAGAAGAAGCAGAGGGAAACATCATAGACTACAACCACACAGAAATAATAGACAACAACAAAAAGGCAAAGAAACAATGGAGACACAGCTTTACCAGAAAACTAAAGATAGAATGACAGGATATTTTTACATATCAATAATCACCCTAATGTAAATGGACTGAATTCACCAATAAAAAGGCACAGAGTAGCAGATTGGATCAAAAAACTAAACCCAACCATATGCTGTCTCCAAGAGACACATCTCAGCTACAAGGACAAGCATAGACTCAAAGTGAAAGGGTGGAAATTGACACTCCAAGCAAATGGTACCCAGAGAAAATCAGGTGTAGCCATAATGATATCAGATGAAACAGACTTCAAGGTGAAGAAGATAACAAGAGACAAAGATGGACATTTCGTAATGGTGAAGGGTACTGTACAACAAGAAGACATAACAGTCATCAATATTTTTGCCCCTAATCAGGGAGCACCACAATATACCAACCAACTACTAACAGAACTAAAGGGAAAAATTGACCAAAACACAATTATACTAGGGGACTGAAATACATCATTGACAGTATGGCTAGATCATCCAAACAGAAAATAAACAACAAAATAGCAGCCCTAAATGACACATTACATGAAATAGACATAATTGACATTTATAGAGCACTTCATCCTAAAATATCAGACTATACATGCTTTTCTAGTGTACACGGAACATTCTCAACGATAGACCATATATTGGGACATAAAATCAGTCTCAACAAATTTAAGAAGATTGAAATCATACCAAGCATATTCTCGGACCACGAGGCTTTGAAATTGGATATCAACTGCAAAAAGAAAGCAGGAAATACCACAAATACATGGAGATTAAACAACATACTTTCAAAGAATGACACAAAGCAATACACAGTTTTCATGCAATCCCCCTCAAAATCTCAATGGCATTTTTTAAAGAAATAGAACAAAAAATCATCAGATTTGTTTGGAACCACAAAAGGCGCTGAATAGACAAAGCAATCTTAAGAAAAAAGAACACTACTGGAGGTATCACACTCCCTGACTTTAGCTTGTACTACAGGGCTACAATAATCAAAACAGCATGGTATTGGCAGAAAAACGACGCATAGACCAATGGAATAGAATTGAGAACCCAGAAATAAAACCACATAAATATGGACAGATAATTTTTGACAAAGAAGCTAAATACATACAATGGAGGAAAGACAGCCTCTTCAATAAATGGTGCTGGGAGAATTGGATAGCCACGTGCAAAAGAATGAAACTGGACTGCTATCTGTCTCCATGTACCAAAATTAATTCAAAATGGATCAAACACTTAAGCATTAGACCTGACACAATAAACTGCATAGAAGAAAACATAGGTACTAAACTTATGGACCTTGGGTTCAAAGAGCATTTTATGAATTTGACTCCAAAGGCAATGGAAGTAAAAGCTAAAATAAACAAATGGGACTATATGAAACTAAAAAGCTTCTGCACAGCAAAAGAGACCATCGACAAAATAAAGAGGCCACCAACTGAATGGGAGAAGATTTTTGCAAACAGTGCCTCCGATATGGGGCTAGTAACCAAATTATACAAGGAACTCATGAAACTCAACAACAAAAAAACCAAACAACCCAATCGAAAAATGGGCAGACGACCTGGAGAGACATTTCTCCCAAGAGGACATACAAATGGCAAATAGACATATGAAAAAATGCTCAACATCACTAATCATCAGAGAAATGCAAATCAAAACCACAATGAGATATCACCTCACCCCTGTCAGAATGGCTATCATCAGCAAGACTAATAGTAACAAGTGTGGGAGAGGCTTTGGAGAAAGAGGAACCCTGATACACTGTTGGTGGGAATGCCGACTGGTGTAGCCGTTATGGAAGGCAGTGTGGAGGTTCCTCAAAAAATTACGAATAGAATTGCCATATGACCCCGCAATCCCTCTCCTAGGTCTCTACCTAAAAACTCTGGAAATATTTATCCATAAGGCACGTATGCTCCAATGTTCATTGCATCTTTGTTTACGGTGGCCAAGACATGGACACAACCAAAATATCCTTCGATAGATGAATGGATACAGAAGTTGTGGTATATATACACAATGGAATACTATTTGGCAGTAAGAAAAGATGATATAGAAACATTTGTGACAACATGGATGGATCTTGAGAGTATAATGCTAGGCTAAATAAGTCAGACAGAGAAAACAGAGAACCATATGATTTCACTGATATGTGGTATATAAACCAAAAACAACAGAAGAACAAGACAAACAAATGAGAAACAAAAACTCATAGACACAGACAATAGTTTAGTTGTTTCCAGAGGGTAAGGGGGGTGGGGGGTGGGAGATGAGGGTAAGGGCGATCAAATATATGGTGATGGAAACGGAACTGACTCTGGGTGGTGAACACACAATGGGATTTATAGATGATGTAATACAGAATTGTACTCCTGAAATCTTTGTAATTTTACTAACAATTGTCACCCCAATAAATTTAAAAAAAAATAGCTCTACAAAACAAACAAACAAACAAAAAAACATGGCAAGTGAAGAGACAGTTTACAAAAGAGGATATATGAATTACCAATTAGCATATGAAAAGGTTCTCATCATCATCACTCCTCAGTGAAATACAAATTAATACCACAATAAGATATCACCCAGAAGACTGGCTCTAATTAAAATACTGATAATACTAAGAGTGAGAAAAGACGTGGAAGAACTGGAACTCTCACACTCCTCCTGGAAATGTTACACTGTATAGCCACTTTGGAAAACTGTTGTGCTTACCATACCTAATCACGTGCCTCCTCTATGACCTATGACCTAGCAATGTTCCTCCTGGGCATATATCCCAACATAACGAATAGATTCACAAAAAAACACATACAAGATTGCTCATACAGCTTTTTTTATAATAGCAAAAACCTGAAAGCAACCCAAGTAATCATCTTCAAAAATTCGTGGTATAATCATACAGTGCAATGCTACTCAATAATAATAATAATGCCCACTAACGGTATCACAACAAGATAAATGACTCTCAAGTACGTAACTTTAAGCAAAATAAGTCAGACTCCAAAAGATCACATACTATATGACTGCATTGAAATTAACTTCAAAATCAGTCAAAACTAACTATTAATGATAGAATTCCAAACAGTAGTTTTCTCTAAGGTTATATACAGGGAAGGCTTACATAAGAATCGTATACGGTACTGAAAATCTTTATTTTTATAAGGGTGATGGCTATATGGGTGTATGCATATTTTTTAAAAAAGCAATATGTACAATAAAGATTAGTGTACTTTATGCACTTTATTGTATGTATGCTATCGCTTTATATAAAACAATAACATTATCAATAACAAAACATAATTTAGGCAAAAGAAGCCAGACATAAAAAATTAAATACTTATGATTTCATGTATAAAAATTTCAAAAACAGGCAGAACTAAGCAATGTATTTTTTAAGGATATGTATATAAGTATTAAAAACTTTAAAGATAACACAAAATTCAAATGTTTATCTCTTGGGGAATGGGAAGGAAATATGATAACAGAGGGTCAAGAATAGGGCTTTTGGGGTATAGTACTATTCTAGTTCTTAGACTGACGGGTACATATATGGACGTTGATTTTTTACTTTTTTATCAACTGTACATAAACTCTTTTTCAGGTATGCTAATTTTTAAAATTAAGAAAAATATGAAAAAATAAAGCTACCACTCTACAAAGGAACAAATACATAAAGTATATCACATAAAGTTGGTTCTCTGAGAATTTCACTTATAGTCTAAAGATGGATAATTTTGTAAATTATCCATTCCTTACCATCAAAAGAGAGAGTGCTTTATATCTATTATGGAATAAAAATATTATATTCAGTCATGCTGGGGAACTAGTGTCAGAAAATGTACCTGCACACTAAGAATACTTTCCAAAAGGAACTACTCAGAATGTTAAAGTTATGAAACATTTATCTAGGTACAGCAAAATATTTCCATAATTGAATTATGAGAGTAATCAAATAAATTATGTGTAGCACTGGCAAAAGAGTATGAACTGCTAATGCATCAGAACTAGCCCAGTGTACTTTCAAGATATTTTTTTCTTTGCAGTATTCATTGAAGTGTTGTTTATAATAGCAAAAATTACAAGTACCTTATGTCTACCAGTTAGGTATTAGCTAAACAAGTTATACTGCATCCATACAATGATGTATTCTGCAAACTAGTAAAATTAATGTGTAGATATTCTATACCTGTACTACCCAATACAATAGCCACTAGCTATATGTGGCTATCTAAATTTAAATTAATTAAGATTAAATAAAATTTAAAATCCAGTTCCTCAGTAGAACTAGCCACATGTGGTTCGGGACTACTGTATTGGATAATGTGAAACAGAACATTTCTATATTCAGAAAAGTTCTACTGAACGGTGCTGTGCAGATGTCTTCAGCAGGTTGTTAAGCAAGAGGTGTAAGTTATGCAATTAGAAGATGAATAAGTTCTGAGGATCTAATGTACAGCAAGGTGAGTATAGTTAGCAATACTGTATTATACACTTCAAAGTTGCTAAGACACTAGATCTTAAATGTTCTCATCACAGGAAAAAATAACAATTATGTGACCTGATGGAGGTGTTATTAAACACTATGGTGTTAATCATATTACAATATATAAATGTATCAAATCAACACGTTGTACACCTTAAACTTACACAATGTTATATGTTGAGTAGATCTCAAATTTTTTTTAAATTGAAGTTTATTGGTGTGACAATGGTTAGTAAAATTACATAGGTTTCAGGTGTACAATTCTGTATTACATCATCTATAAATCCCATTGTGTGTTCACCACCCAGAGTCAGTTCTCCTTCCATCATCATATATTTGATCCCCTTACCCTCATCTCCCACCCCCCACCCCCCTTACCCTCTGGTAACCACTAAACTATTGTCTGTGTCTATGAGTTAGTTTTTCAATTATAAAGTATCCATTTTGTTATTTTTCAAGTTTCTTACGTCTTTTAAAAATAGTTTTTAGTCTTCTGTTAAAATTCTCATTCTTATGTTATAGTAGTCTCTTGAACATGGTAAACATAAGTTATTTTAAAATATGTGTATGATACTTCATATTTCTGGATCCTTTGTGAATATGTTGTTATTTGCTATTTTTTTCTCCTGGTGTAATTTATTGTATATTAAACATTTTAATTAAAATTTATAAACCAAAAACAACAAAAAAACAAGACAAACAAAAAAATTTATTTATAGAAATAATTTGGAATTCAGGATAATGTTATAGTCCTCCAGAGAAAATTTACATTAGCTTTTGCCAAGCACCTGTGGGAAATAACAAATGGAATCACAATACTATAATTTCAGAGACTGATATGATTTGAAGCTGGGCTTCTATCCCTGAAAAAGTTAATCTTGTTCAAGGTTACCCTTACTTCTATGTTGGAGCCTTCAGGGCCCCAACCCTAAACATATGGGATTACCCATGCCCCCATGCCTATTAACAGGTCTTGAACTCTTTTCCCCTCTAGATTTTGTTTGTTTGCCATCCATGTCTTGTAGAATTGGCAACATCCAAGGGGAACAGCAGCCCCAAAGGGTTGCTTATATTTCTGGATTTCCATTTTCTCCTTTGATCCGATTCCAGTTTTTCTTCACTACCTTGTTTATACTCTGATCCACTGAAGCTTTTAAGATATATTGTCTTTTGTGTGTGTATGTGTGCTTGGCCTAGGTGGGAGAGTTAGTCCACCTTACCAAATCTGTAATTACCAGAAACATAAGTCCCTAATCAACATTTTCATTCCACAGTCTTTAACATGAGCAGACAACCAATAATAAGCTATATAACTTTCTATTATGATAGACTGAAACCTAAGCAAATATCAATAGAAGAGGTCAACTGGAGCAAACAGACTATGCAGTGTATTAAACATGCTATAAATACAACTTCGTGTAAATGACATGTTACCTTCCTCTCCGTACTGCACCCCCAAAAACAGCCAATATAAAATGGTAGGATAAAGACAAGGTACAATGCAGTAAAAACTTCCATTCAAGCAAGGTGAGAATGAGAATATATGGTCATCACTTCTCTGTAGCAATCATCAAATCCTGCTAAGCACAATTATGATTTCTTACCTACCTTAGCAGAGAAGTATATTCCTCTGGAGGTCCCAAGTTCTGCTCTATAGTAACAATTCTCCTACCGTATCTATTTCCTACCGTACCAATTTTCTTTGGCGATTTTTCCTTGCCTATTCTCTTCCATGAGTATATAGAAAGTGGGTGTTAGGTGGATAATATGCCCTTCTTTAGGGGCTGGAGAGCTTTTACAGCCCACTTCCTGTGGGTAAAAATTTGTGACTGCAGGAGGGAGGCTAGAGGGTTAAACACTCACAGGCTATTTTTAGGTCCATTTTTCCGTATCTTTTCTTTGAGATAATAGTTCACATTCAGTAAAATTCAGTCCTTTCGTTGAACACATATATAATTTTTAAAACATATATAACTATATAAGCACCACCACATTCTATCTACCCTTATGGTGCCCCTTTGCAATCAACTCCTATTTCCAACTCCAGCCCCTGGCAACTACTGATGTGTTCTCTGTTCCTATAGTTTTGCCTTTTCCAGGATTCTTATAAGTGGAGTTATATAATATGAAGACTTTGAGTCTGGCTTCTTTCATTTAATGTATCCATGCTGTTACTTGTATCGATAGTTCATTCTCTTTTGTTGCTGAGATGTATTACATTGTATAGATGAAACGAACTTTTCTGTTTTTTACTCACCAATTGAAGGACATTTGGGTTGTTTCCAGTTTGGGAGGATCATGAAAAGTAAACTATGAACATTCACATACAAATTTTAGTTGAAACATAAGTTTTCATTCTTGTGCCCAAATACCTAGGAGTGGAATTGCTGGGTTGTATAGTAGGTGTATGTTTAAATTTATGAGAAACTGACAAGCCATTTAAATTTATGAGAAACTGACAAGCAGTTTCCAAAGTGACTTTTGCCATTTTGCATTTCACCAGCAGTGAATGTATGAGAGTTCCAGTTACTCCTCATCTTCACCAGCACGTTATATGCCAGGATTTTTATTTTTTTAATTTTAGGCTATCTGATAACTGTCTAGTAGTATCTCATTGTGGTTTAAAATTGCATTTCACTAATAACTACTATGCTCAGCATTTTTTCGTATGCTCATTTTCCAGTTGTGTATCTTCTTTGGTGAAGTGTTTGTTCAAATTTTTTATGTCTTTTATATATGAGTTGTTTGTTTCCTTCTTACTGAGTTTTGAAACTTCTTTTCATATTCTTGATACAGGTGTTTGATCAGGTATAAGCTCTGCAAATATTTTCTCCCAATCTTTGTCTGAAATTAAATTTTGATGAAGTCAGACTTATCAATGTGTTTAGTGTCATATTTAAAACATTTTTGCCTAACAAGGTTAACAGAAATTTTTTTCTTCTGTTTTCTTCTGGAAATCTTACAATTTTTTATTTTACATTTAGATCTATGGTCCACTTTGAATTAATTTGTTTCTAAAATACAAGGTATGGGTCAAGGGTCAAGTTTCTTTTTTCTTTTTTTTGCATATGGATGTCCAATTTTTCCAGCACCATTCGTTGAAAAGATTACTCTTTCTCCTTTACACTTTTGCTTCTGGATTTATTGCTGTTGTTGTTCCATTAATCCATATGTCCATCCTTTCAGAAATACCACACTGCCTTGACTTCTGTAACTTCACAGTAAATTCTGAATTCACACTGTGTGAGTACTACTACTTTGTTCTTTTTTCAAAATTTTTTGGCTATTCTAATTCTTTGCTTTCCGTATAAATTCTGAAATTGGCTTGTTGATATCTACGAAAGATCTTACTAGGATTTTGATTGGGATTGCATTGAATCTAAGGATGAGTTTAGGGAGTATTGACATACTGAGAATATTCAGTCTTCCAATTCATGATCATAGCATATTTGTCCATTTATTTAGGTCTTTATTTCATCAGTCTTTTGTAGTTTTTAACATACAGATCCTGCATGACTTTTGTGAGACTTATAACTAGTATTTCATGGTGTGTGTGTGGGGGGGGGGGTGTGGGTGTGGGTGTGTGTGTGTGTATTGTATGCCATCGCATGCCTTTGAAGCCTTGATCTGTGATCTCTTTAGCAATTCAAAACCCTCAAAAATATATAGACTTCTACAGAAATAAACACCCACATATACAGTCAACAAATATTTGACAAGAGAACCAGGAATACACAATGGGCAAAGGATAGTCTCTTCAATAAATGATGTTGGGAAAACTGGATAACCCCATGCAGAAAAATGAAATTTGACCCCTATCTTATACCACTCACAAAAGTTAACTAGAAATGGATTAAAGATTAAACACAAGACTTTAAACCATAAAACTCCTAGAAGAACACATATGAAAAACTCCATGATGTTGGTCTTGGATATGACACCAAAAGCATAGGCAACAAAAACAAAAATCAGTAAGTGGGACTACATCAAAATAGAAAGCTTCTGCACAGCAAAAGAAACAATCAACAAAATAAAAAGACAACCTACAGAATTGGAGAAAATATTTGTAAACCACATATCTGATAAGCGGTTAATATCGAAAATATATAAGGAACTGAAACAGCTCAATAACAAAAAATAAACATGATTTTAAAAATAGGCAGAAGACATGAATAGAGATTTTTCTACAACACAGAGATTTTTCTAAAGAAGACACACAAATGGACAACAGGAAAATGAAAAAATGCTCAACATCACTAATCACCAGGGAAATGCAAAGCAAACCTACAATGAATGAGCCATCACCTCACACCTGTTGGACAGGCTATCAAAAAGACAAGCGATAACAAGTGTTGCTGAGGATGTGGAGAAAAGGAAACCCTTGTGGACTGTTGGTGGGATTGTAAATTGGTGCAGCCACTATGAAAAACAGTATGGAGGTTTCTCATAAAATTAAGAATAGAACTACTTTATGATAGAGCACTCCCTTTCCTGGCTATTTATCCAAAGAAAATGAAAAAAGGATATCAAAGACATATCTGCACTTCCACGTTCACTGCAGCATTAGCCAAGATAAGGAAACAACCTAAGTATCCATCAATGGATGAATGGATGAACATGTGTTACACAGTTGAATCTTGAACAACACACGATTGATATGCATGAGTCAACTTATATGATGATTTTTTTCAAGATGTTTTTTCAAAACACTGTAAATTTATTTTCTCTTTCTTTTTTTTTATTACTAAATTTATTGGGGTGACAATTGTTAGTAAAATTACACAGATTTCAGGTGTACAATTCTGTATTACATCTATAAATCCCATTGTGTGTTCACCACACAGAGTCAGTTCTCCTTCCATCACCATATATTTAATCCCCCTTACCCTAATCTCCCACCCCCCAACCCCTTACCTCTGGTAACCACTAAACTATTGTCTGTGTCTATGAGTTTCTGTTTCTCATTTGTTTGTCTTGTTCTTCTGTTGTTTTTGGTTTATAGACCACATATCAGTGAAATCACATGGTTCTCTGCTTTTTCTGTCTGACTTATTTTGCTCAGCATTACACTCTCAAGATCCATCCATGTTGTCACAATGTTCCTATATCATCTTTTCTTACCGCCAAATAGTATTTCATTGTGTATATATACCACACTTTATCCATTCATCTATCGAAGGACATTTTGGTTGTTTTCATGTCTTGGTCACCGTAAACAGAGCTGCAATGAACATTGGAGCACACGTGTCTTTATCTATAAATAATTTCAGATTTTTTGGGTAGATACCCAGGAGAGGGATTGCTGGATCATATGGCAGTTCTATTTGTAATTTTTTGAGGAACCTCCACACTGCCTTCCATAACGGCTGCACCAGTCTGCAATCCCACCAACAGTGCATTGAGGGTTCCTTTTTCTCCACAGCCTCTCCAACACTTGTTACTATTTGTCTTGTTGATGATAGCCATTCTGACTGGGGTGAGGTGATATCTCATTGTGGTTTTGATTTGCATTTCTCTGATGATTAGTGATGTTGAGCATTTTTTCATATGTCTATTTGCCATTTGTATGTCCTCTTCGGGGAAATGTCTCTTCAAGTCCTCTGCCCATTTTTCAATTGGGTTGTTTGCTTTTTTGTTGTTGAGTTGCATGAGTTCCTTGTATATTCAGGATATTAGCCCCTCATCAGAGGCACTGGTTGCAAAAATCTTCTCCCATTCAGTTGGTGGCCTCTTTATTTTGTCGAAGGTTTCTTTTGCTGTGCAGAAGCTTTTAAGTTTCATATACTCCCATTCTTTTGTTTTAGCTTTTACTTCCCTTGCCTTTGGAGTCAAATTCATAAAATGCTCTTTGAACCCAAGGTCCATAAGATTAGTACCTATGTTTTCTTCTATGCAGTTTATTGTGTCAGGTCTTATGCTTAAGTCCTTGATCCATTTTGAATTAACTTTGGTACATGGTGACAAATAGCAGTCCTTTATTGAAGAGCCTGTCTTTGCTCCATTGTATGTTTTTAGATTCTTTGTCAAAAATTATCTGTACATATTTATGTGGTTTTATTTCTGGGTTCGAAATTCTATTCCATTGGTCTATGTGTCTGTTTTCCTGCCAATAGCATGCTGTTTTGATTATTGTAGCCCTGTAGTACAAGCCAAAGTCAGGAAGTGTGATACCTCCATTATTGTTCTTTTTTCTTAAGATTGCTTTGGCTATTCGGGGTCTTTTGTGGCTCCAAACAAATCTGATGATTTTTTGTTCTATTTCTTTAAAATATGCCATTGGGATTTTGATGGGGATTGCATTGAATCTGTATATTGCTTTGGGTAATATGGCCATTTTAACTATGTTGATTCTTCCAATCCATGAGCACGGAATGTCTTTCCATTTCTTTGTGTCTTCTTCAATTTCTTTAAAAAATGTCTTATAGTTTTCAGCATATAGGTCTTTCACGTCCTTGGTTAAGTTTATTCCTAGGTATTTTATTCTTTTTGCTGCAATTGCAAAAGGAATTGTTTTTCATATTTCTTTTTCTGAGATTTCATTGTTAGTATATAGGAAAGCAATGGATTTCTGTATGTTGATTTTGTAGCCAGCAACTTTACAGTATTCGTTGATTGATTCTAATAGCTTTTTGGTGGAGTCTTCAGGGTTTTCCATAGATAGCATCATGTCATCTGCAAAGAGTGATAATTTAACTTCTTCATTCCCAATTTGGATGCCTTTTATTTCTTTCTCTTGCCTGATTGCTCTGGCAAGGACTTCCAACACTATGTTGAAAAGCAGAGGTGATAGGGGACAGCCCTGTCGTGTTCCTGAATGTAGAGCAAAGGGCTTCAGTTTTTCACCATTAATTATGAGATTAGCAGAGGGCTTGTCATATATGGCCTTTATTATGTTAAGGTATTTTACTTCTACACCTATTTTATTAAGTGTTTTAATTATAAATGGATGTTGCATCTTGTCAAATGTTTTTTCTGCATCAACTGATATAACCATATGATTTTTGTCCTTTATTTTGTTTATGTGATGTATCACATTGATGGATTTGCGGATGTTGAACCATCCTTGTGCCCTGGGGATGAACCCCACTTGGTCGTGATGAATAATTTTTTAATGCATTGTTGTATTTGATTTGCTAGAATTTTATTTAGGATTTTTGCATCTGTATTCATTAGAGATATTGGTCTGTAGTTTTCCTTTTTTGTGCTGTCCTTACCAGGTTTTGGTATCAGGGTAATGTTGGCCTCATAAATGAGTTAGGGAATACTGTCTCTTCTTCAATTTTTTGGAAGAGTTTGAACAGGATTGGTATTAGATCCTCTTTGAAGGTTTGGTAGAATTCACTGGTGAAGCCATCTGGTCCTGGACTTTTGCTTTTCGGAAGGTTTTGGGTGACGGATTCAATTTCGTTACTGGTGATCGCTCCGTTTAGATTTTCCAGTTCTTCATGGTTCTGCTTGGAAGGCTATATGTTTCTAAGAACTTGTCCATTTCTTCTAGGTTGTTGAATTTGGTGGCATATAGTCCTTCATAGTATTCTTGGATGATCCTTTGTATTTCTGTGGCGTCCGTGATAACTTCCCCTTTTTCGTTTCTGATTTTGTTAATTAGTGTCTTTTCTCTTTTTATCTTAGTGAGTCTAGCCAAGGGTTTGTCAATTTTGTTAATCTTTTCAAAGAACCAGCTCTTTGTCACATTCATTTTTTCTGCTGTCTTTTTGTTCTCTATTTCATTTAGTTCTGCTCTGATTTTTGTTATTTCCTTTCGTCTGCTGACCTTGAGTTTTACTTGTTCTTCTTTTTCTAGTTCTTTAACGTGTAACATGAGGTTATTTATTTGGGGGTTTTCTTGTTTCTTGAGATAGGCCTGTAATGAGAAAAATTTCCCTCTTAAAACTGCTTTCGCTGCATCCCAAAAATTTTGGTAGGATGTATTTTCATTGTCATTTGTTTCTATGTATCTTTTGATCTCTCTAACTTCTTCTTTGACCCAGTCGGTCTTTATAAGTATGTTGTTTAATCTCCATGTATTTGTGTTTTTCCCCGCTTTCTTTTTGCAGTTGATATCCAATTTCAAAGCCTTCTGATCAGAGAATATGCTTGGTATGATTTCAATGTTCTCAATTTTGTTGAGACTGATTTTATGTCCCAATATATGGTCTATCCTTGAGAATGTTCCGTGTACACTAGAAAAGAATGTATAGTCTGATGTTTTAGGATGAAGTGATTTACAAATGTCGATTATGCCCATTTCATCTAATGTGTCACTTAGGGCTGCTATTTCGTTATTTATTTTCTGTTTGGATGATCTATCCATAGCTGTCAATGATGTATTTAAGTCCCCTAGTATAATTGTGTTTTGGTCAATTTCTCCCTTTAGTTCTGTTAGTAGTAGCTTGGTGTATTTCAGTGCTCTCTGATCGGGGGCATAAATATTGATGATTGTTATGTCTTCTTGTTGTACAGTCCCCTTCACCATTATGAAATGTCCATCTTTGTCTCTTGTTATCTTCTTCACCTTGAAGTCTGTTTCATCTGATATCATTATGGCTACTCCTGATTTTCTCTGGGTACCATTTGCTTGGAGTGTCAATTTCCACCCTTTCACTTTGAGTCTATGCTTGTTCTTGTAGCTGTCATGTGTCTCTTGGAGACAGCATATGGTTGGGTTTAGTTTTTTGATCCAATCTGCTACTCTGTGCCTTTTTATTGGTGAGTTCAGTCCATTTACATTTAGGGTGATTATTGATACGTGAGGATTTCCTGTCATTCTATCTTTAGTTTTCTGGTAAGGCTGTGTCTCCATTGTTTCTTTGCCTTTTTGTTGTTGTCTAATATTTCTGTGTGGTGGTATTCTATGATGTTTCCCTCTGTTTCTTCTTTTATTACAGTATACTTCAGTTCTGGATTTTTTTGTGTGGTTACCCTTATGTTTATGTAAAAGAAGGTTTGATATTTAGAGTATTCCATTTTCTTCAGCACGCTTACTTTCTCCATTCCCGTATTGCGGTTTAGGCCTTTACTCTTCCCCTTTTTGAGTTTTGGTTGCCACAAATTATCCCTGTTGATGGTGGTCGAATAGCCTCCTTTAGTATTTCTTCTAGTGCAGGTCGTGTATTAGAAAATTCCCTCAGCTTCTGTATGTCTGGAAAGGTCTTTATTCCTCCTTCATATCTAAAGGATATCTTTGCTGGATGTATTATTCTTGGCTCATGATTTCTCTCTTTTTAATAGTTTGAATATTTGGTTCCACTCCCTCCTGGCTTGTAGTTTCTGCTGAAAAATCTGATGATAGTCTTATGGGCTTTCCTTTGTAAGTTACCGTCTTCTTTTCCCTGTCTGCCTTGAGGATTCTTTCTTTGTCGTTGATTTTAGACAGCTTCAATACAATGTGCCTTGGAGAAGGTCTGTTGGGGTTGAGGTAATCAGGTGTTCTATTTACTTCTTGGATTCGAGGGTCCAGTTCTGTCCACAAGTTTGGGAAGTTCTCATCGACAATTTGTTTGAATATATTCTCTGTTCCCTTCTGTCTTTCTTCTCCTTCTGGTATGCCCATTATTCTTTTTTTTTTTTTTTTAATTAAATTTATTGGGGTGACAATTGTTAGTAAAATTACATAGATTTCAGGTGTACAATTCTGTATTACATCATCTATAAATCCCATTGTGTGTTCACCACCCAGAGTCAGTTCTCTTTCCATCACCATATATTCGATCCCCCTTACCCTCATCTCCCACCCCCCACCCCCCGCCCCCGTTACCCTCTGGCAACCACTAAACTATTGTCTGTGTCTATGAGTTTCTGTTTCTCATTTGTTTGTCTTGTTCTTTTGTTGTTCTTGGTTTATATACCACATATCAGTGAAATCACATGGTTCTCTGCTTTTTCCGTCTGACTTGTTTCGCTCAGCATTACTCTCTCAAGATCCATCCATGTTGTCACAAATGTTCCTATATCATCTTTTCTTACTGCCGAATAGTATTCCATTGTGTATATATACCACAACTTCTTTATCCATTCATCTATCGAAGGACATTTTGGTTGTTTCCATGTCTTGGCCACCGTAAACAAAGATGCAATGAACATTGGAGCACACGTGTCTTTATCTCTAAATGTTTTCAGATTTTTTGGGTAGATACCCAGGAGAGGGATTGCTGGGTCATATGGCAATTCTATTCGTATTCCGTGCTCATGGATTGGAAGAATCAACATAGTTAAAATGGCCATATTACCCAAAGCAATATACAGATTCAATGCAATCCCCATCAAAATTCCAATGGCATATTTTAAAGAAACAGAACGAAAAATCATCAGATTTGTTTGGAACCACAAAAGACCCTGAATAGCCAAAGCAATCTTAAGAAAAAAGAACAATAATGGAGGTATCACACTTCCTGACTTTGGCTTGTACTACAGGGCTACAATAATCAAAACAGCATGGTATTGGCAGAAAAACAGACACATAGACCAATGGAATAGAATTGAGAACGTAGAAATAAAACCACATAAATATGGACAGATAATTTTTGACAAAGAAGCTAGAAGTATAAATATTTAGTTCAGAAATAATGATATGCGCATCAAAATATAGAGGTTAAATATGGCTGCCTCTGGAGAGGAGGAAATGGGTGAAGAGCACTGCTGTTTTTATAACAAGCTTTGGAGAGATATCGGGGATGACAAAAAAATGTATACAAGTGGACACTTTGGTCAACATTGCTCAAGCAGTAATTCGCCATAATCAGAAGTGTCTGGACGCTGGTGGCAACCATTTTGAGCACCTCTTGTAATTGCAGAGGTCAAATGTGACTTGTATTCATCTTTTGTTATCAGTGTATAATGAGTATTACAATTTTAATAGTTTTTTCATTTCTTAAAATGTGTATACATTTTTGGTACCCTCTTTATTTAATTTTTAAGTTATGTGCCCAAATGCAATGATAACAAGAACATAAATGTAACCCTGCCAGAACTCTACAACTTAAGTATAGTTCCAGATTAAACAGAAGCATTAGAATTAGGCATCCCATCATTTTCATGACTATCAATTATAGACTATTATGGAAAGCCTAATAGCCTTTTGGAGTTTTTCATTAGTGTCTTCTATGAGTCCCACTTAACTTTAAATCACAAGACAGAATCTTGGCAAAGTAAATGAGAAGGATGGATGAAAGCAGACATAATGATCTTCAGAGAGTAAATAAGCAAGGAGAACAAGAGAAACATTTCAAGGACATTCTGAATTTAAAACAACAACAACAACAACAACAACAAACAATGTAGCATTCTATGTTCAGCTGAGAAATAACAGCCCCAGAAGGCACATCAGTTTGGTTTGTGTAGTTATTAAAGACTGAATGTTTCCAAACAAAGGTTCCAGGATAAGAAAACTATAATCTGAAAAAAAGTATTATTATAAAACTATGAACCATGTTCATATGTGTACTGGTTTTGTGCAACAGAGTCCTATAGTTCTAGCTAAACGTGAAGATAGCTACAAATCATTCATTAATTCATATCATGTATGACGTTATTAATCATAAGTTGCTTAATATTGTATTTGAAACTAAATAGGAAAAAACTCCCTTAGTGCTTTCAGGTACTCCATGCATCTAACCTCCTCTAACATTACCTCCAAAGTTGCACAATGTTAAAAAATTCAATAAAAGGATGTGGTCAGTAACTAGTATGTGAAGGTGTTTAATAAATATTTGATAAAGATGAAAACCACATCTGGGAACTTAGGGTGGAATTGACTGAAAAATTAAAGTGACAGTGTTTTTTAAAATACAAATCTTAAGATTGGGATGATAACAAGAATAATAACAGGGGAATGTATAAGAATGATACGGCCATGCAGACAATGACAAGGATTACAGATTGTGTTGATATGTACTTATTTGTGTGAAATAATGCTCAGTTAAAAATAACATCAAACTGTTCAAACATTCTGCTTCCCTTATTACAGTTATACAAAATGATGAGTCTCCATTAAATGATGGAAAAAGAAATGAAGTCCTATAGAGTTTAATGTTCCTCTGGCTGGAATTCTTCCTTTGATCTTTGCATGGCTAGTTCCTTCTTGGCATTTGCATTTCATCCTTTGAGAGAGACCTTCTCTAATCACCCAATTCTATTTATAAAAGAGTACTTTTCCCTAACATATTTTCTTATGTGTTTATTCGACTATTCCATACTAGAATGTAAACTCCACGAGAGTAAAGACGTTCTGATTTACTGCCATACCTGCAATACCTAAACACTATCTGAACATATCTAATTCATGATAAATATTTTTAATAAATGAATTTTTAAAAGGATGAAAACAAATTCATGTTTAATAATTTAAGGAGTTGGTCAATTGCTAAGATTTTTGCTCTGAGGGCACAGTAAAGCTTTTTTTCAGTGGATGGTTCAAAATAAGGAACAATCTGAATATACAGAAACTGGAATTATAAGTCTGTCCTCTTTCTCCCTGTCTCAGGAACATTAGAAATCACTTGTTCCTAGCTTGTTTCCAAAAGAGTAAACAAAGATAAATAAGATTAAATGATCACACAACAAATAAGTTTCAGAAATGAGACTAAAACGCACCTCTCCTGAGTTCCAGTATGATATTCTTTCCACACCTTTCCTATTACAAAAAATCAGTATTTTGGTCATCATCAAATACTGGTTCTATTATGGCATGACAAATCTTAAAAGGAAAGTTTACTAGTTAGTGAGGAGACCTAATGAATTAAAGAAAGAAGTTTTACTTATGAGTATGTGGTCTCCTATATGTGAGTACTTTAAATTGTAAAACAAAGATAAATCACACATGTACAATCTTCATGAAATACTAACATTTAGCCAAAACTTAATAATGACATGTAGAAGTTAGAGGTGAATTGCAATACAGTTGCTAAAAGTATTTTATAACGTTGTAAAATGTCACAGATAATTACATTTTAACATATTGGACTTTCAATTAACAGAAAGATTGTGCAGTTTTGCCTCAAGTAACAGAAGTTTAAAGAAATGTTTCTCAACTATTGGGTCATGCTTTTATTTTAGGCGTAAGCCTATAGTTCTAGTAAGATTAGTGAGTTTTTTGTTTGTTTGTTTGTTTGTTTGTTTGTTTGTTTGTTTAATTTAAGGTCAGAATACCAAGAGTCACCTTAACCTGGGTGTCTGGAACTTCCAAAATTGATTTGTAGAATTAGTAAGAGTTGAAAAGATTGCCAGATCACACCATGCGTTCACATTTATATTTCAATCATTTTAATTATACAAACACCCTAAAACTCACAATTAATGGTCATAACTGCCTCCAGATCATATACATTACAAGACAGAAGACTGTGATCCTTATATCCTCCAGCAGATTCTTTTGGGTATAAAATGGATGAGATAAAGGAGTCACAAGCTATCAATATGTGACATGTAAGCATTTGCAAATCAAGCCAAAGTATTAGGTGACTAACACAGAGTTAGGCCATGCAGGGAGCATGAAAGACAATAGATATCCCTGTACTCAAAAACATTTACTATCTCGTTGATGAGAAAAACTTTACATTACAAGCCACAATTATGTTTTACACACATATACAAAGAGGGTAAAATCATAGAAAATAAACAAACTTTAAGAGAAAAGTAAGTCTTCCCAGATAAATACCAGCTTGAATTATTAGGTACTGTGAATAGAGTTTCTCAACTTACACGTCTCACTTTTTGGAGTGCTCTCAGCTTTGGTTCTATAACACTTCAAAGATTCCAGAGGAGTGCTGAACCATGTGACAAAAGACTTCAGGTGGACATTGAAGCAATCTTTAAAGAAATCTTATTCAGCAGGCAAAACGTTTTGTTCGGTTTGGTTTTTGTTTTTTAATTCTGAAAGCACCAATTTAATTTTCCAAGGGACACCGCTTTTCAGATGCAAATGTAACTATTTCTTAAACACTCTATTCAAATGTTAACATTATTCCTTTCTGAATGCTAATTAACAAAGGAAGGAACGGTTCATTCTTGGTTCCTGATTTTGAATCAGTGTGGAAATATTGATGTTTCCTACTTTGTTTTTGGGGTTTTTGTTTTGTTTTGTTTTTTTGTTTTATGTTTCCCATTTTGGTCTAGATTTTTCTTTAAGGTATATTTTCTTTGATTGTAAAATATGTCATATACACAGAAGAGTGTGTAAAATGCAGTGCGCAGTTAAAATAATAACTACATACTGAATGCCATGTAATTTTAAATGCATTGTCACAAAAAGAAGGGAGCAGTTTACTATGAGACAGAGTCTGAATTTTCTTGTTTCTTGGTAAAAAATGAAAGTTTTCTCTCCTTATTTCTCTATTGACTCCCTAATCCCAAATTTGGGGAAAGTCTTGAAGTAAATAAGCACAAATATCTTACTTCCGAACTCCTGAACTAAAATTAAATTTTTTGGGACAAGGGAACATACAATTAATAAAGAATGAAATATTTTAAACCGATGCTGTTGATGTTTTTATTATTAGGACTTAGTGTCCTGTATTGTTGCTATTTTTTTTAAAAGCTCATGTGAAAAAGTTTGACAAGGGAGGAATAAGATTAACAAGCCCAAATAAAATGTAGTCTCTAACCTAACTCTCAAGCGCAGAGGCCCTAGATACTGAAGAGTACCCTAAATGACTGGTGTTTCATCATTTCCAAAAAAATAATACATTGTCTTCTGGGCTTATCACCTTATGTCGTATTTTGCATTTTGGTAAAATCCTTCATTCAACAAGGAGTTACTCAGTTCAATGCAGTACTAGCCACCATGAAGAAATGAACAAAAGTAGAAAAACATAATCCCCCCTTCAGATGGGGCTTAGAAAACAATGAGGAAGATAAAGTACCCACTAATGAGGCAACTGAAAAGTATTTACAATCCATAAACAATTGCCTGTTAGTAAAGTACAGATTGAATACAGAAACTCATGAAACGAAAAGTGGTTATATTTCAAAAGCAGTTTGTAAGGCAGTTGTTTTGAACCTACAACACATTTTACCAACAGAAAGGTTATAAATAAATGTTAATTGAATGTATAGGTTTGCCAAAAGAAACTCATTTGATTCACAATACATGGGAATTCTGTCTGTGTATTTGCTCTGAAAATATGGTAGAGAGCAAAAGTGATGTAATACTAACAATTAAACAAAAATTTAAAAATGAAAATGATTATGAAATAGGTTTGTAAATGTATCCGGACATATTTTGAATGTTGATGCTTGAGAAAGAGCATGTTTAATTAAAGCAGGCAAATAAAGATTTCTGTGGAGATTCTGAAAGGGATCCCTATGTGGTCCATGAAGTTACCTCTAATTTAACTTTGAAACATACATTTTTCTTTTTCATTCACTCATTCAACAAGTATTTATTGAGGATCTCTACTATGTGTCAGGCACTGTGCTAGGCACTGGGCGTTGTAAGAATACATGGAGAACACTTGGGAACACATGGAACTTACATTCTAGTGGGGAGAGGGAACAATGGTGTGAAGAAGTGATAAGTGCTCTTCCTTGATAAAGGTTTATCACCACCATTACTCTTTTTAAGACCAGCATTAATTTTATATTTAACCCCCTTCATGACCAGGGTTCAAATGTCTCTTTGTTCCCAAATGGAACTTTAAAAAGGAGGGGGAAATACAGAGTACAGACATTTCCTGAGGTTTCTCACAACTGCAAGATGGGAAAAGAATACAGAGTATGTATGTTTGGGGAAAAGATTAGCTCAGCTATGATGAATGAGAGAATAAAATTGGCATGATTCCTTTGAGGAGGTATGACATCAGACAAAAGTCATTAAGCCTTGCCATCACTCATGGAGAGTTTGGGCAGTGTTAAATGTAATCTGGAGGGGGAAGTACTCTGTATTGGGCATTTAAACTTGTCTTGTACGTTTCTTTTCACATCCTTCCCTTTCACCCTACTTTCTTCCTCCTCGTCCCCTCCACTCCCTTCCTTCTCTTCCTTCAAGCAAACATGTGTTGGTGATTTCCAGGCACTATACTAAGCATGAGGGATGCAAAGATGAATATGACACAGTCCTGGTCTTCAAGGCGTTTATAGTCTAGAACAGTGTCCCTAACTCAGGGATTAGTTATATCCAGAGGAAGTACTTTCCTACCAATCAGAGTGTATGCTAGTCGATATTCTGGAGTAGGGTCCTGGAAAGGCACTGCTGTGCCAGTAGTTATCCTTATAGTGGCTGGACAGTGGAGAGGTGGGAGGTCCTAAAGGAGGGGTTGGAGTAGTTAGGAGAATTAAATGGGTAAGAGAATTGGGGGTGGGGGGTGGAGGGTAGAGTGGAGTGGAAGGTTCATGACACTATTTACCAAGTGGTAGAAAAGTATTAGTCATTTTAATGACGGCATTTAACAATGATATAATTGTATCAATGAATAACAACTAAATCCTTATCTCTACTTACAAGCAATGATTAGGAAAATTAGGCACTGGTTGCAGTGAGATTATGTGAGGGAAGCTTTCCTGAGTGAGTCTTGAGGAAGATGATTGGCATTAATTGGTTACTGGAAAGGGGAGGACATCTAGACATTAGAAATAGCGTAAGTAACAGTGGAAACAGAATAATAATATACAGAATGCCCTAAAGAGAACAACCTAACTGGAAGTGTGGGCAGTGAGAATGTATTGTAATAGAATGAGGGGTGAATTTGGAAAAAAAATGGGTTGTATGCCGCAAGGGACTGAGAAAGAGGCTTGGTTGTGGTGTCAGTTGAGAAGAGGGAAACTTATATGCTAGGGTTAGAAGTTTAGTTCTGACAGAGCAGAAAAACGGAGGGGGGGATACTTTATGTAACCTTGAGCAGGGAATTGTATGATGAAAGTGACATATAAGGGAAAACATTCTACTGACTGACTATATGGAGACCCAAGAAGGGTAAGGCCAGTTTAAGAGACTACTTCAGCAATTCTGGTAGAGTTGATTAGGACATGGACCAGTATAGGGACTGTGGAAATGAAGAGTTCAATCAGAGAGATATCGAGGGACCATGTGAAGTGGAGAAAAAGGAATTGATGATAAGCATAATACACATTACATCTTAAATATGATAGCTGTTTTTCTAAACATCCAAAGGAAAATGCAAGTCTCTAATACTAATTCCTTTAAAATAACAAATTTAGTCATGCAATGATCCTATTAACTTACAAAACAAAGATTCTAATTTTTGAAGGCAAGGCAGTGTGAACCAATAATCTTTTTGACACTAAGAACAAGGTTGCTTTATGCCAACAAGGAACAGCTTTAAGTTGAATTTTTTATTGCTCATTTATATTAACATAGAAATCTTACATGGTGTGAAATCATTGAAATTTACGTGACATCTGCTAGATTTCATTGTTCTGATGTTTTGTTTACTTACTAAAAGTCATTTCCAAATGAAAGTTTTATCTTTTGAAGGTGGGAAGAAATGCTTGATTTTTAACTGAGTTAATTTTCAGTTGACTCCTAGGATAACAGGGAAGCTTTAGGAGCCTAATTAAACCATGCATTTGCTCTAATTACTTTAGCTGCAGGCTGCATAGAAACAAAAGCAGCAAGCAGATCTGTTCTGTGTGTCGCAGTCAGGCATTTGATGGTTGTTTTCTCCAGCAGAAGTTCTGAGTAGCATAGAAGTAAAGAAGCTGAGATGCAAAGCCATCATCTGCAAGTGGTAGCTGCAGCCACAAATCACAGGGCAGCCCTTATTCCCACATAGTGTAGAAAGCATTGTTCATCGTCCATGATTTTATTTATGTCCAAACGCGGAGAAAGCAATCAGCATCACTAGCCCCATTGTTGAATATAAAGGGTCACACCACATTTTCATCAACATAATTGGATGTTAGCTTACAAAGACTATAGAGTTAATACTTAAAGGACAATTCATATATTGGGCAAAAATAATAATGCTTTTATACTGGTTACTTTCTCCTCTTAGGCTTTATTCTCTTGAAAAATGTCCATATTTAATGCAACAGTTTAATTTTTAAAGTAAGTAAATCCATACTTCTATTATCTATTTTGATTTTAATACAAGTGGATTTTAGAATATTGATGATCCATGTATATGAGGAAAAAAGCAGATCAGTTTTTATTACCACTGACTACTCAACTCAATTAAACAACTGCTTTTTTAATAGGACTCACAAGAAACCCCATTAAAGGCATATTTCTTCATTAGATAAAAACTGTTTTTAAGGTACTGTGGCTGTATTTATCCATTTACCTTAGTTTCTTGGTGTAAAATACCACTTGAATTGCTTGTTTTCTCCCCTTAGCTAAAATGGCAAACAAGTTAAGAAATACTGCAGGTTTTATTACTTTTTATCTGTTGTTTTAAAAATCTGTGTTTGAGATTCGTGGTTCAGAGTCCAAACTTTACAGAAGTTAAAATTGGATATGGAAAAGAACTTTAGCTTTCTGGGGTAACTTGTCCTAAATATAAAAACAAAAAATTAAGAGACAGGAGCATTAAAGCAACCATGTGGTGAGTTCAGGCCAAATACAAAAATCTCTACTTTTTTCCTAAACCATCTACATGTCTGTACCACCCCTCCACTTTATTTTGCCTACAGAAACCTGACCTAAACTAAACAACTATTCTATATCATTAAGTTGTCCAGGAAGATGAAAGTTTAAATATATGTCAGACAAGTTCCAGCATCTGGTGCAATTCGATAATGATGGTCTCTTCTAGAGAGCTTCAACACTTAGAACTGAAATGTGGTTAAATTATGTAAAGAAAATAATATTCTTCTAGTCATACATTCTCCCTATTTACAATACTAATATTTGCCCAATCCTCTCCCATCGTAGGAAACATACAAAATAAAATCCCAGTATGAAACATCTCACTATATCCCTAATTCCATTTTCTTGCAGCCAACTATACAGCCAATTATGAGCACAGTTAATCTTTCACTACAATTGTTTTAAAATTATTTTCACACTTCTTTTTTTCAAACACATTGATTACCCCTAGAGGTTTCACCCTACAGTAGGGAATAATGTCTTACAAAGTATTGCTTAACAGTGCTACATAAAATTTAACAAGTTTAGATGCACTCTTACAGTTTGTTGATATGAGAACAAACTTAGTTTTTGTTTTTTTTTAAAACAGCATATAAGCTTAGATATATGAGATAGTTTAAAAGAAGGTTGGAAGTGATCATAGTGACATTTGTGTATATCAATAGCTCCCTTCTAAACAGCCCTACAAGCTTCATTGTGCCAGATTTACACACCTTTCAAAATAGAAGGGAATCAAACTTAAGTGTTTTGTTTTTTATCAATAGACTGGGAAAAAATTGCAACAAATATGACAAAGTTGTGATATCTTTATTATGTAAACAAGTCACACACAGTAAGAAAAAACACTAAGAATCCAAAAGATAAGGCAAAGGACATAAAAAGACACTTTAGAGAAGATAATCTATTGTTTATTTATCTCACTAATAAACAAAATGCAAATTGAAACAACAGTAGAATACCATTTGACCCATCTTACCAATGATTTTTTTTAAATGCGTTTTCTTTTAAATAAGAATGTCCAATTCTGGCAATCAGTGTGGTGACAGGGCAAGCTAATATATTTTTTTGAAAATAATGCATCAAATAGTCATACATTTTAACCCAGTAATTCTATGTCTGTTTCTACCCCAAAGGAATAATTCTAAGCATTAAAAAAGCTATAGGTACAAGATATTCATTGCAGCATTATTTATAATATTGTAAACAACCTAAATACTTCAAAGCAGAGTGATGATTAAGTGCATTAATACACAGCTACCTGGAGTACTTTACTGAATTTTAAATGATGTTTAGCCTTATCCATAGTAATATGGGGAAATGTTACCAGGTAATGTTAAGTGAAAAGAACAAGATATATTATATACATTGTAAGCCTACCACTCCATAGGAAAAAATTCTATAAAGACATGAGGATTTTAAAATCTATTATTTTCAGTATTTTCCAAATTTTACTTAACTTGCAGTTTAATGTTTTTCAATACATTTTAAAATGTCATGTTTTTCCTCAAAGCACTTGCAAATGCATTGCCTTGTTTTCAAAACATTTCTCCGGAAAGCAAACCCTATGCTTGGAAAGACTTGTGAAATATCATAATACCTATTACAAAAACTCAAATTATTTTATTCATTAACATTTTGGTTATAAGTGTAGGGAATCTTCTACATATGTGACTAGGCAGCTGAAACATGTAGGTAGCAGTTCCAGTCAGGGCTCTCTCAGCATCCACACTCACTCTGCCCTTACTCCCTTCAGAAACCACAGCTGCTCCTAGCACCTGTGAATATACTACCCTTATAAATCCCTGGCAGCAAAGGGAATGTTATGATTGTTTCTAAGATTTCAGAGACAACTAAAACCAATTTCCTTTTTCCCAAAATGGGAGCATCAAAAAGGAGACATTCATCCAAATATGTTTATTCTGTTTCCAAAAGAGAACAACTTCTTAAGAGAGCAGAGATGGGGTTTATTTTTATGATGCATACATTGCCTATTTTACCGTTAGATTTTATAAATAATATACTTTGCAGCATCTACCCTAGGGCAAAGGTGAACCAACATTCCATTCTTTTAGAAATACCACGTTTCCCCCTTCCCCCCACTCCAATTTGCTGTTTGCAATTGTGGTCACAACTTTGACATTTTAATGTAATACCGACCCATTTCCTAAAATCCCAGTGAAAGAGAGAGAGAGAGAGAGAGAGAGAGAGAGAGAGAGAGAGAGAGAGAGAGAGAGAGAGAAACACTTCAGAAGGTCGCACTTACACTCCAGCAGTTTTTCCAGAAACGAGGGAAGCAGTAGTTCTTATTTTTGTGGTATCAAGTTGTAGACTGAAATTCGGCAAAAATCTTTTCTTGATGCGAGGGATGTGAAATATGTTCTAGGATTTGTGTTCGATATGATCCTTTATTCTAGGTACGAGCATTTCTTTTTCTAAAGTTTTTCGGTCTCGCTCAAGGAAAGGGAAACAATATTAATTTGAAATTCTCTTAAAGGCGCCTTTCAGAGTATCTCCCATGGGAAAATATCACGACAGCTCAACACTGGTGTTTTTCAGTAAGAATCTAGTCCGATTTGTTTTTAAACATGGCTGTATACTTACTTTGCAGGCCCCCAAATTTGTGCTTTCAGCTATCATTAATCAAATAGCCAGAAACACCATCTTTAGGCAAGCTGCTTTTCGTGGGTTGGAAATGCACTCTGATTAAAAATTATGTTCATTTTGAGGGCATCGCTGTTATTCCTGTGCCTCAGCGCCGCTTTTGTCCGGGATGGAGCGGGCTCAGGAGTGCCTGCAGCGAGGTGTGCGGCAGGTCTGAGGGCCATGATCGTTAACGTTTCCAGAGGGATGCTCACACTTTCTCCCTAGACGCTCAGCTCACCGTGCGTGGCGGGAGCAAGTGGAACAGACTGTGAAAAGAATAGAGAATTTATATTAAGGACAGGGAGAGAAAGAGTGCGATAGCCTAGGTCTCCTGGTCACCGTGGCTCAGGGCTTTGCATGAGTTTATCACTACTATTAACAGCTACTTGGAGAAGGTTGTTTACCGCCTCAATGAGCGACAACCAGACAGCGGAGCCCACTCAGGGACCCAAGCTACGCCCCCTCGCCCCTCAGTTCCTCTCCTGTCCCCCAAACTAATTAATTCAGGGCCGCCTTCCTGCCGGACACTCCCATTGGTTCCCATCCCATCCAGTGAGAACCTTGCAACAGTTTCACCTGGCTCCCGCTTCCCAAATAAACAAACAAACCGTCCGGCTACTGTGCCAGCTCTCCACCCTGGCGCCGCGGGACAGGGTTGTGCTCCTCCCTCTCCCGCCACCTCTCGCCCCCTCCAGCCAATCGAGCCGTGGTTGTGGAGCCCGCATCCGGCTCCGATCGCTGGAAACGCTCTCCTCTGTCCCTCCCGGCCTTCTCCCGCCCTGCTGTGCCTTCTTGGACTCCTAGTTATAGGACCAGCGTGGACAGAAAGCCCCGCCTCCTCCCGTGGCCCTCAGTCTGGGATATTCACCCGAAGGGTCTAGGTTGGGTTGGAGTTGGCCCCGCCCCTTGGGCTCGCCGCCCCCTCCCTTGCACACCTCTGCCTGCAGCTCGCGCCCCTCCACTGCGCGGGTAGCAAGAGCCGCAGCTGCGGCCGCGTGAGGCTGCGGTCACGTGTTGTTTTCCCCGTCGCGCGCTCAGAGTGGAGTGGGCGGGGGCGCGGGCCCAGGAAGGAGGGGGCTGGGGCTGGCGGGCAGACGGGGGTTGACGGCCTCTTCCCCCAGCCCTCCCTTCCCGGAGCCCCCCTCCCCCTTGCTCACCTTAAAACCAACGTGCATCACCATGGCGAGTTGCTCCTTCGCTTGCGACCAAGCGACAAGGAGACTGAGAGATACAGCAGCGGCTACAGCGGCAGCTCTAGCTGTGGTGGCGACCACCCCACTTCTTTCCTCGAGAACCCCGACCGCACCCATTGGGACCGGGTCGTCTTGTCCGGGAGCCATGTGGCTCTCCACAGCCACTGGCTCCCGGTCAGACTCCGAGTCTGATGAGGAGGACCTCCCCGTCGGGGACGAAGTCTGCAAACGGGGCTACCTGCGGAAGCAGAAGCATGGGCACAGGCGCTACTTCGTGCTCAAACTCGAGACCGCCGACGCCCCAGCTCGGCTGGAATACTATGAAAATGCCAGGAAGTTCCGGCACAGTGTCCGCGCCGCGGCGGCTGTAGCCGCGGCTGCAGGCTCCGGCGCCGCGGTCCCGGCGCTCATCCCACCGCGGCGCGTGATCACCCTGTACCAGTGCTTCTCAGTGAGCCAGCGGGCCGACGCAAGGTACCGACACCTCATTGCCCTTTTCACCCAGGACGAGTACTTCGCTATGGTGGCCGAGAACGAGTCGGAGCAAGAGAGCTGGTACTTGCTGCTCAGCCGCCTCATCCTCGAGAGCAAACGCCGCCGCTGCGGCACGCCCGGCGCGCCACCTGATGGAGGACCGGCCGCGCTGGCGTCCGCAGCGGCGGCGGAGCCACCCTTCTACAAAGATGTGTGGCAGGTAATAGTCAAACCCAGGGGGCTGGGGCATAGAAAAGAGCTGAGTGGCGTGTTCCGGCTCTGTCTTACCGACGAGGAGGTTGTGTTTGTAAGGCTGAACACCGAAGTGGCCAGCGTGGTCGTCCAGCTCCTGAGCATCCGTCGCTGTGGGCACTCAGAGCAGTATTTCTTCTTGGAAGTCGGTAGGTCCACCGTCATCGGTCCGGGGGAACTGTGGATGCAGGTCGATGACTGTGTGGTGGCCCAGAACATGCACGAGCTCTTTTTGGAGAAGATGAGAGCCTTGTGTGCAGACGAATACAGAGCCCGCTGCCGCAGCTACAGCATCAGCATCGGCGCCCACCTGTTAACCCTGCTGTCCACTAGGAGGCACCTGGACATGCTGCCTCTCGAGCCCAGCGGCTGGCTCAGAAGGTCCCGCTTTGAGCAGTTTTGCCACCTCCGGGCCATTGGTGACGGGGAAGACGAGATGCTCCTCACCAGACGCTACACAACACCCAGCGAGCCTGTGCCCCACTCCAGGCGAGGAAGACTGCACCTGCCCAGAGCGCACAGGTCCAGCAGAGCGGTTTCAGTGCCAGCCAGCTTTCTTCGCAGCCAAGCACCCAGCTTGGTGCGTGTCCCACACCCAGCAGAAGCCCCCAGCAACAGAGCTTGCCTATCTCCTGAAGCATCTGGTTCTGACTCCGGCAACTCTGGGAAAGAAGACAATCCTCAAGGCCAAGAGGATCAGGAAGTAAACAGAGGAGGTGACTACATGCCCATGAACAACTGGGGCTCAGGACATGGTCAGGGCTCAGGAGGGGGCCACGGTTCAACTGGCCAAGGTTCCAGTAGCCAGAGCTCAGGAGGAAACCAGTGCTCAGGAGATGGCCAGGGCACTGCAGGTGGGCACGGCTCAGGCAGTAGCCAGGGATCCGGTGGTGGTCATGGCTCAGGTAGTGGCCAGGGACCAGGAGATAGCAATGGCTCAGGTGGTGGCAAGAACTCTGGAGGGGACAAAGGTTCAGGAAGTGGTAAAGGCTCCGATGGCAATGGTGAATGGGCAAAATCTCTGAAGAAAAGATCCTACTTTGGCAAATTAACTCAAAGCAAGCAACAGCAAATGCCACCACCTCCACCTCCACCCCCGCCAGGTGGAGCAACTGGTGGAAAAGGGAAGTCTGGGGGAAGGTTCCGACTTTATTTTTGTGCTGACAGAAGAGCTGCAAAAGAACGCAAAGAAGTCAAAGATGCAGAGACCTCAGAAGGTGCAGCTGGGGGTCCCCACAGAGCCAGGGCTTTTGATGAAGATGAGGACGACCCATACATGCCAATGAAGCCAGGGGTGGCTGCCCCTCTTACAAGCTCCAGTGATTATATGCCAATGGCTCCTCAAAATATTTCTGCTTCAAAAAAACTCGACTCTCGGTCCCCTTTGGAAGATTCAAGAGGGTACATGATGATGTTTCCCAGAGTGAGCTCACCAACAGCCCCAAGTCCTCCAAAGGCACCTGATCCTGATAAAGAGGATGACTCTAAGGACAATGACAGTGACAGTGATTACATGTTTATGGCTCCTGGAGCCGGTGCAGTTCCGAAAAACCCCAGAAATCCTCAGGGCGGCTCTTCCTCCAAAAGTTGGAGCTCCTACTTCTCTCTGCCAAATCCTGTTCGGAGCTCCCCATTGGGACAGAGTGACCACAGTGAGTATGTACCAATATTATCTGGAAAACTGGGGAAGGGCCTAGACAAACAAACGTCGTCTATCAGGGGCCCCAAAGATGTAGCTTCAAAGCCTTCAGTTGAGGGGTCGCTCTCAAAGCCTGGAGATGGGGGGTTACCTTCAAAGCCTTCAGATGATGGGTCCCCCAAGAACAAGGCTAAGCGACTTAACAAGCTTTCTTTTATTGCAAAGGGAAATAAAATCAAGCCAAAACCACAAAAGCCCACACACGAGCAGAAAGAGGCTGACAGCTCTAGTGACTATGTCAACACTGACTTCACTAAAAGAAATAGCAATATGCTAGCCCCCATTCCTCAAGGACTGCCACATTCATGGGGCATAATTGCTGATCCCAGACAGTCAGCCTTTTCTCGTTATGTGAATGTTGAGTTCAGAGTGCCATTTCGAAATCTAGCAAACGAACTCTCAAATCTTTTAAGAGCTATTCCAGGTGCCAACCTCTTCTCTCTGGACGGTGCTAGGTGGCCACTTCTGCCTCTTCTTTCCAGTGCTACAGGTAGCAATGCTAATGAGGAAGAGTGTGACTACATTGAAGTGATTTTCAACCCAACAATGACACCAGCCGTGCCTTTTGCTGACAGTGCCATTCGCTATGATGCTGAAACAGGTCGCATCTATGTGGTCGACCCATTTTCTGAGTGCTGTATGGACATCTCTCTCTCCCCCAGCCGCTGCTCTGAACCACCACCTGTAGCTAGGCTGCTGCAGGAAGAAGAGCTAGAGAGAAGACATCCACAAAGCCGTTCTCAAGGTTTCTTTGCCTCCGCAAGAGCCGCTGTCTCAGCTTTCCCAACCGACAGCCTGGACAGAGACATCTATGCCTCCTTAGCCTCCGCTGCCGCTGCGGTCCTTGTGTCACCCTTTGCAGTGGGCCGGGCTTTAGCCATCGCCTCCGCCCTGGTCGTGGCCCCGGGCATTGGCGCAGCAGTTGTTGGCTTTGAGGCCGCCGTTGGATTTAACTCCGCCTCTGTCCGCTGGTTCCAACCTGTTGCTAATGCTGCTGGTGCCGACGCAGCAAGGGGTGCCCAGGTCGTTGCCGGTGCCTGCAATCCTAGAGCCCCAAACTCATCTTCAGACCTTGCCGGAGGTGAGAACCGGGCCGGCGGGGCTGCAGCTGCAGCTGCAGCTGCAACTCCCCCACCATCACCTGGCCGCCGGGTGCCGAGACCCTCGGAGCAAAAAGATTCTGACGATGACGACGACGACACCTACGTGAGAATGGACTTTGCCAGACCTGACAACCAGAAGTTCGACTCTCCTCAAAGAGGTTGGTAATTTTAGTATTTATTTCCCTGAAGTTAATGGTCATTGCTTAATGAATTGATGCGCTAATATGTCTACAGTGTTAGGAAAAAGTAAGTTAGTATTTCATTAACTGGTACCTATTTAACATGGAAAATAGAATTCAGTTTTAGTTATACATGCAATACCTTGTGATCTTTGCAAGAATTTAAGTTTTAATCCAATAATAGTTTGTTTATCTGGAAAGAACCGATTATCGCTTAAACATTGGTTCTACTTTTTTAGGAGTAGTTAAAACTTAAAGATATGTAGCATGAGGATGCCTTCATATGTCTGTCCCTAACACTTAATGATTTATGCAAACAGGACACATTAAATTGAATCCCATCACCTCATTTTAAATCAACAAGTAAAAGGTGTTTTTCTATAAATGCCTATATTTAATTGCAGGAATTTTAATAAGAGCACAGAATATTAAGCAGTCACAATCATCGGTTAGCATTTGGGGGAGGATGACTTTCTTCTGAAAGTTACTTTTTAAAAAGCAGTCGTGGTTATGTTAGTTTGCTGTGATTTAAAAAGAAGGTTAAATCTAAATTTTTAGCATGAATGTCTGGAGGGAGCAAAACATAAATAATCCAAAACAACAAGTGATTAAAAGAAGAGAGTATTTGGCTCTGGAATGTGTTTTTGTATTGATTTGTTTTGTTTTTACACACAGGATAAGTTGCCAGAAACCTTGAGTGTTCCTTTCCTCTGTCACTAGTAGTGACAGCCAAATAACTTTCACTGTTACTCATTTTGTTTGTGTAACTCCCCCAAAAGAGGGTATGGTGACAACTTGATAATGGGTGTGAATATTGTTTCAAATGTTTAAAAAACATTGAAAGTATCTAGTTGGTGTGTCTTCTGGGAAATCTAGGGAAGCAAGATCATAAGTCTGGAGGAAGACTTGACTCCTGGGGCAGCCTACCCTGGAACAGTGGAAGTTTTTTCAAGGGTTACTTTTCCAAAGGAAGAAATAAGGAAAAGTGGGAGCTGTTAGCGTTGCAAATAAGACTTTGAGTAAATTTACTGCATACATTGTGCGATGTTGTTGTCTGAGTCTGGCGGCATTCTCAAGAAATGATTTCAGAAGATGATGTCTCAATAATCTCAAGTGCCTTCCCGCTTTAGTAGAATGTGCTTCTTTCTCAGTGAAGGGAAGGAATAGACACCAGCAGTTTTCATTCCAGTAGTCAGTTTAGTGAAGATTTTTGCTTTGCTTGCTTTGTGGAATGCCTTTGTGATTGGATCTCTGCCCACTGTGCTTGATCAGGCAGAACAAGTCCGGGACTGATCACAACAGTCACCTAACAAGCTTCCTATTTAGTGCAGGTGTAGCCTCCCTCCCCCATCTCACCCTGCTTTAGCAAACTTGCCACACAAAAGCTCACATTTGGAGCACGGACACATTAAAGGGTGATCATCAAAAGGACAAAAGGATGCTTTGTCTTGTCAAAGGATTCCATTCAGATCTCCTTTAAATTGTGAGCTGGGCTGCCCCCCTCCCAACACACACGCACGTACGCAATCACCACTACTACCCAAACCTTGCATTTAAAACATATAATTCTATTTCCAAGAATTTAATTCATAATCAGCTTTTCAGGAACAGATCATTTTATTATGTAAAGTACACCCGAAAATTGGTCTCCTGGTATTGTTTGAGCCTAAATGCTGAAGGCACCATTTATAACATTGTTGTAGGTTTGCCATAGCAGCCTGTGTACCTGTGGTATCTTGGAAAGGACAAGTTTTCAGAGAAGTTTGTCTATACTTTCCAATACTCTTTGTTTCAGCAAATTAGTGAAATCTTATTCCTTAAATTGACCCTGATTTCCCAAGGATTATCCAGATCCAACTTGCATTATTTGAACATAAGTTACAAATTTATAAATAACTTCTATTGACTTTGTAGCTATTTTAATGTTCTCTGAATGTATTGTTCATTGAGGAAATTCTTTAGTGAGTGACTATACAAGGAGGCTGTATCTCACAGGGAAGTGGGTGCTTAGGTTGAAATAAGAGATGTGGAAGCACTTTGGAACTTGAAAGCACTTTACAAAATATTTTTATTTTGTCGTTGGATTAACACCGAGGTGAACATTGAACAGTTGAAACTGATGATTTAGTTTCTTGCAAAAATGGTTGGTCTGGAGGATAATTCAGGCACATAATTTGCTGAGCTATATAAAAAGAAGGATGTATAGACAGAGCTCACTGCAGGAAATTACTTTTGCTACTGTTTTAATGTAAATTGATATGGTAGAATGTTGTCTGTGAAGTGTTAAGAACAGGCTGCATAATTCTGACATGTTTTGACTATAAAGCTATAGAATAATTTTCACCCATTTCTGATCTCTCTTCACTTTTCCTATCAAACATTTTCATGCTAGAAAACAGAAAATATGCTTTGACAAAGGAACAACGGCATTGTCTTTATTAGCAGTTGTGTATCTCAAAGGGTAATTTTAATTTATGGCAAGTGCTTAGAACAGTGCCTGGCACATAGTAAGTGTTGTACATGAATTATTATACAACTATTATCATTGTTGTTACTGTTATTATTCGCTTTAGAAACACAGCTAAGTTAAAGTTCTCTGTTCTCAAAACCCACTTTTCAGTTAGTCTTTAGTTTCATTTAAAGTGGTTTATATGGTTGTTCAGAGTTGGGATCTTTATAGTTGGGATCTGTTTAGAACTTACGTGAAATAAAGTGAGATTATAAGGCAGTGAGACAGCTTTGTTCATGTAACACAAAAATAATATGCAATCTCATTTACCCACAGTCACACTGCACAGAAGTGCTTTAAAGCCATTTGTTGAAGACAATTGGAAAGAAGCACCCAGAAATATAACTCAGACTTGATCTTTTAATAAATGAAATCGTTTAAAAGTGTGAAGTCTTCACATTTTATACACATGGGTTATAAGCATTAACATTCATGTAGTCTCTTATACAGGTTTAGTCGAACTCTCCACCCACATATGCATTTTTGCCTGTTTTATTGCTGTATCTGATATAGAATGCATAATTTTAAATGACTTAAGGTGAAAAATTCACCAGTTTTTTCCATTCCAGACATAGAAGGATAAAGGCAGCTCTAGGAGGGGTGTGAGAATTGGTCAGCCAAATTCGTAATGTTATGATAGCACTTGGTATTCAAAAGCAAGAAAAGAAACACTGTAGTAATTACCTTTTGAAAATTCAGACACTGTTATTAACATGAAGGAAATGTAAGCTTCTTTTCAGTGTACTACTGCCAAATCCTCTTGTTATAAATTACAGGTGCTAAGAGCAAATTATTTTTGTTGTATTGGACTTATTATAAATTACGAGAGTAATATCTCCATATAGCAGACATTCTCAATCACCATTGATGGGTCATTTGTTTTAGGAAACATTCACTCCCCCAAAACAAATTGGACAGTCAGTTTCTGTAGAGGTATTTGACCTGTAACAGTCAAAGAGGACTTCATTCAATTAAATTCAACTCATTTGCATTCATTCTAAGAGTGATGCTTCCAGGGTAAAAATTTCTCCTACTAGCAAAACATCTTCTTTAAACAAGACCTAGAGTGAGCCCAGATTTTTCCTGTTGCAATAGATGAGGGTAACCAACCAGTAGAGGGAGAAATAAGGAATATTGTGTGTGATTTAAAAGGGACTGTTGTTAAATTGTCAACTTGTTGATTGAGGGCATGTTTTACAGTTGCATACTGTCTTACAATTTGCACAGCACATTCACATTCACTATCTTACTGGGGGACAGAAGGAGCTGGAAATGAAGTCGGTGTTAAGAATTTTTCCATAGTCAAAAAGGTAAGTGGCAGAGCTGAAAATCAAACCCATACATCTGATTTCAAGTCCAGTGCCCCACCCAGCACACCAATATTCAATCTGTTCTTTCCTATTGATGAAAGATTATTATATAGGCAAAGATTGGGAAAATGTTCAAGTTTTCTTGAATTTGACAGTAGCACATTTTGTTGTAAGTAATTCCTTTAGAGTGTTATCACTGTGAACCACCTGCCAGAGCTTCGGTAAATTTCATTACATTGAACTGTTTGCCATGATTCTCAGAATAAAATTATTTGACCTGTTCTGGAACTGAAGATTTTAAATCTGGTCTGGGGAGGAGTTTGCATATCTTTACCTCCCAAACACAAGTAGTGTGTGTATCTGTTTGGATCCCGTGGAAACATTTAAAGGAAGAAAAGTGAAATGAGAGTGCATTCAGTAAACTTCCTTTAATGATCATTTCCTTAACTGAAGTTGGGTATCTTTGGATTTCCTAATAATCCATGACATTTGCCAGTTATAGCAAGTCTTTTAATTTCATTTTTTCTATGTGTATAAAATTTGACATTCTAATCTAAACCATCGCAGTGGGCAAAACAGGATAAAGTGAGAAAGGTGGAAGAAAAAGCGCCGTAGACATAGATGCTCTTTATTTAAAAAAAATAAACTTGCTTTTGGCAATTAGGCAAATAGATTTTAGAAGTCTTGAAAATCAAATCCTCTCCTTGGGACATAGAAACCCTTGTTTAAAATTAAATTCATTTTGTTTAGCACCTTTTTAATGCTTTAAGACTATTTAAAAGTAACCCAGACATTTTATTGGCAGTATTGGCAAGTAGCTTTTGTAAAATGCTTAATTAAAGCCTGCAGTATATTTTGGCTAAGAGGTGATACCAAGCTCTTGGTTGGTGAGGAGCACTTACTGAAAAACATTGCTTGGTCTTGAGTGAGAAATGGGAGATGAAAAAAGCCACCTTTTATAATAATGAAATGAATATATTACAATACACTCAGTTTTTACCACATTATCAAATTGCTAATTTTAAAGCTATTGATAAAGTTGCCAAGATAATTTGCTTGCCATATGATCTCCAATTATATTCTCTAACAATACTGCACTGATTATTGGTTATGCAGCCACAGGTCTTACATTTCCATCTTCTTTTGGAAATGTAGGCTGAACACTTGAGACATAGGAATGTTTAAAGATGTTTTAAAAATGTAGACATATATCCTATTTTAGATGTGCCTTTTTAAAAAGGGTACCTTATCATTTATGGCGAAGACTTAATTACTTTTAGAATTAATAAAAAAATATGTACTTAAATATTTTGTGAAGTGAGAAAGTTATTGCTCTTTTTTTCCCCTAGCTTCCTGACACCCCTTTCTTATTGGTTAGGGTTGCATTGGTTATATTACATCTTACCCTCATGTGCCCTTTGCCGAACTTGTGTCCCTAATTTCATAGTAACCTACCCTTTCCTGGTGTCTCTCTGGTAGAAAAATTGAGGGCCACTCTGGGAGTGGAGGACTTATTCTGCCAGAGGTTGCTCGCTCCTAGTTCACAGCCTGCTTGGACTTAGCTTACAGAAACAGCCTTCTCTGCAGGGCTCCTTGTTCTGCACGTCCAGGGCTGTGCTTCCTGCTCTACTCTCACTGGCTGTCACAGAGACAGCTGGGCCTCTTTAAAGCTACTTTCATGGCTACACTGACCACAATATATTTGATGCTAGTCAGACCTTCTGGACTTACTGAATATCCAATTCCCCGTGGCAGTCACTTCAGCTAGTTTTCACAAGTTATATAATTTGCCTCTGTATGATTATTAATTTTCTTCTTGTATACTTGAACTTGGAATAGCGATGAGGTCTCTATCTCTAAATTCATCTTGAAAATTCACATGCACACCCAAGGTGCCCTTGAAAGTCTGACCAATTAATGTGATTTTTTTTTTTATTAGTTTCAGGTGCACAAGACAAAGCAAAACTTAGACGTTTATCATTTATATCCATCACACTGTGTGAACCCCCCTCCCCCATCCACTATCCCTCTGTACGTTCCCAAAACCTCTCATTTTTAACTCCTGCTTTTTCATAAGTTGTGCCTCCAGCCTTGAAGGCATACCAATGCTGTCCTCACCCTCAAATCCCCACCTCCAACACTCTGAAGGACTCCTTATTGTGGCTGAAGCTCTTACCATGGTTTCCTTTCCACTGCCACTCTGACCCCAATTATCATTCACTATTCCTCTTGCCATGGCTACAAGATATAGCTTACTAGAGTCCCAAATTGAAACTTAAAATACATCTTCCCACAGAAATGGTGTTGTAAGGGACGGTTGGCCATAGTCAAAGTAGTTTATCTTGTTAATTTAGGAACTGAATAGGTTTAATATAGGCATGTGTAGATGAACCTATGAACCTATCCACCATTTGTTTATAACATTGTTTCTATGGGATAATTTATTCTGTTTCAACTAAAAAATGAGCATCGGAATATGTCTCTTTTGTAAATTGGAGACTGTCTATATTAGAATTCTAGTAACTTGAATTTTTTAAGTCTGCAGTAACTAGGCAGTAGAGTGAAGTGGCACAAGTGTGTGTTTGGAGGAAGTAGAGAAGCTGACCTGGGGTGAAAATCCTGTAGCTGATCCCCAAATAGTTTGTACCCAGATAATCAAGACTGGAATGAACGTGCATAAGTGGTCCCGGCTACCGAAATGCAGGTGGGAAAAAATTGAACTGACCTTTGAGGAGTTCGAAGTTTACAAGTGTCGTCCATTTCCCTTACAGATTCTTTTCACTATTCTGTCCCAAAACTGTTTCCACCATAGGGAGAGACATATGTGATCTTCTGATTTATAAAGGAGACAATAGTCTGGTATGAGTGACATTGGAAAGACTAGTGCAATTATTGCTAGTTTTCAGTCTTGAAAGACAGCACTTAAATTTTTATCAAGTCTTAGAGAATCATCTTCCTATACATTTATTTACAGGGCACAGAAAAGTGTGATGATCTGTTCTTGGGGGGAAACAAACTATATATAAGTCAGAGGTAATGCTACGCTAAATAATATAATTGTATTATTATACAGTCATCTTTGGGGTATATGTTTCAATTTCTCTTCATTTCCTTCAGCTTGGTTGCCTTCAAATGCTTTATTTGGTTGCCCCTATTTGTGTGATCACCAATTGTTTGTAAAGATAACACGAGACTAATAAACCGTGAGAAATTTTCAAAAGAACTTGAAATTTTTTTTTTTTTTGAGTTCTGTGATAATTGGAATGGAAAAGATAACTAAGGCAATGAGATCGGGGAGAGTGGAAAGAGAATGAGAGAATAACTGCATGTATTCTTATAGTTTTGGCTTCTGCTGGGCAGGGGAACCATTGCTGTTTTAGAATTCAAACTGTAATAGAGGCGTGTTTATGATTCACATAAAGAGGTCTGAAATGCCCTAGAGAAACTGACTTCTTGGCTCACTTTACAAATTTCCAGGGATATTGAAGTCATGTGTGCTTTATTAGTGTATTAAAGATTACTGTTCAGGTTTATATCATTATACAAATTGAAACAGAAAAGATTACTTCATTTGTTTTGAGAAGGAAAGGATAGCTGCAGGTTTTGGGGGCAGGAGTAGGAAGATGTTTTGACCCATCAGAGTCCATTGAGGTTTTTTCTTCCACAGAGGAGAATTACTTGAAGAGTATAACTCATTAAAGGGGATGGACTTAACTTGTCATTAAAATTTTTTTTTGATTAATTGGAAAGTAAGAATACCAATAAAGTAATTATTTATAACCTGTCAATGTCAAGTGGAAATAGTACATCAAAAACAGACCACATTATTAAAAGCATCACCATTTACCTTTCAAGTGATGAAATGATATCAAAATGAACAGAATACAGAACTAAAATATGATTGTCAGGCCTTTGATATTCATTTTCCAGGCTGTTTCTAAATAGTTTTCCTGTACCACATAGCAAGCTTCTGAGTTACTTCCTTAGTCTGTTCTTTGGAATGTGCTCAGTGAATGTAAACTTATTTTAGTATTAGCCTAAGTAAAACAGGATTATAAAAGTAAATCTGTTCCCATAATGCATTTCAAAAGCAAATTAAATTATTTTTGGATTATCTTGTTTTGGATAGCATTATTCCTTTCTACTAGCATGGTTAAACAAGAATTGACAAGTATATTTGCTAAAGTATACTTGAAATCAAACCATTATTTGCTAGGTTTTAGTATGTTACCAAGCGTTCACTTAATGCTCTTGTAGGTGTTATAGGAAAGCAATTGGCATGTGAATCAAATTTTTAGTAGAGCCTCTGTCATTTGAGAAAAGTAAAGAAGAGAAACAACCAAAGTATACTTCAATAGATGATTACATAAAGAAGATGTAGTGTATGCATACAATGGAATACTACTCTGCCATAAGAAAAGATGAAATAATGCCGTTTGTGACAACATGGATGAATCTTGAGATTAATATGCTAAGCAAAATAAGTCAGACAGAAAAAGAAGAGAACCATATGATTTCACTGATATGTGGGATATAAAACTGAAAGCAGCAAAGGAACAAGACAAACAAAGAAAGAAACAAAAACTCACAGACACTGACTAGTTTAGTGGTTACCAGAGGGTAAGGGGGGTGGTAGATGAGGGTGAATCTGATCAAATACATGGTGATGGAAGGAGAACTGACTCTGGGTCATGAACACACAATGTGATATATAGATGATGTATTAGAGAATTGTACACTCGAAACCTATGTAACTTTACTAACCATTATCACCCCAATAAACTTCAATTAAAAAAAAAAGAAAGAAAAGTAAAGAATAAACAACAAAACAACTCTGATAACAACAAATGCTTCAAATATCAGGCTTAGTATAATGTTGGTAGGGTAGTTATATGGAGCTTAATTTGTTTGTTTCTGGGGAAAATATCTATGAAATGTAGTGTATTATATAGGTTAGGAAGAAATCCCCTTTAAAGCACATGCAGTGTGGTTATGTAAGTATATTTTTATGTTAAAACAAAGTAGCAAACTAAATTAGGTGATATGCCTTTCAAACCTTAAATTTCTGTTAAAAACATATAGCTGATAGTATATGCAAAATTCTATAATGCTACTCTAGTGTAATTTTGCAGCCGATAATTGAATTGCTAATGTGCACTCTCATGGTTAACCTATGGCTATCACAGACGCCTTTTATCCTGTGTAAACTTGATCGATACTAGGAATCTACAATTTCCTAAGCCTACTGCTGACAGGAAAGCTTACTAACTTTACTAACCCAGGGTGTTTATTTTTGTAAACCTTTTAGTGTGGAGGAATGGCCCTATACAACAAATGATGACTAATAGCCACAAATAGGTGGGAGGAAAATGGAGGAGACCTTTGATGCTTCACTCAGCTTCAAGTTTGTTAACATGTTTAAAATCTCCGATGAAAAAATGAATAGTCAAACTATATACTGCTGGTTTAATATAAGATCTTGTAGTCAAAACCTACTGTGATGCTTTCCGTGGATTCTGTTAGGTTGGATGTAATAGAATACTTTGGCCTTAAAGTGACACTACCATCCCATAATCAAGTTGTTGACCATTTATTTATCCCCATCTCTCATCCAGTCCAGCGCCTTCTTAACTGTATCAGATCCCCTTCCTCTGCTGCACTCCCTATATTATACATCCTTGCAATTAGCAGAAGTCCAAAAGAGTAATACCAGAACTTCTTTTTATTAGACAGAAGGGGATTTCATTCAAATCTCCTTTGCAATTATGACTTTGCTCTTTTAGAAGAAATTCAGCGATTGACTCTGGAGACTATCACCGAGGCTGTGCCAGTAATGTGCCTTTGATATGTGCCAATAATCTGGTGAAGGCATAATCAAGCATGTAGGAGAAGAAACAAATTATCTTTATCTGCCCAATGCCTGGTTCACTTGCTGGCCCAACTGCTAGGAAGTAGAAGAGTGCATGCATGTACAAAGCTGCTACCCACAAGCTATCTCAGGGTGGCAGCCTTTGGGCCAAAGGAGTAACTGCCCTTGTGTCTTCACTGGGCTTGTGCTGGTATTTGTCATAGGCAGCTGGCAGAGTTAGGCACGTCCATGCCAAGGCAGTCTCCTCCACACGGCTTCCAAAAACTACTAGTTCAATTCTGGCTTTGTTTTGTTTTTCTTTGGAACAGGGTGGGGGTGAAAGTGCTTCATACTTTATTTCTGCAAGTAACTTTTGTTTTGTTGTCTCTTTTTTCTAGAGTGATTATATTGCCACAAAAACACCGTTTAGAAGAAAGGGGATGCTAGTGAAATTTCATCTTTGTCTACTCCAGATCTACCTAAAAGAAAGAAAATTCAGAGGTTTCTGAATGGAAAGCAACCTGAATTTCGAAACGCCTTCAAGTGGATGCTGGCAGTTGAATGATCGTAACACAGATTATTCATACCACTGCCTTACGGATCCAGTGATTTTTGAATTAAGAAATGTACACTGTACTTAGTTTTCGTTTTCTGGTTTCCCTCCCCAGTCTGTCTCTTTGAAAGGAAACGAGTACTATAAAAGTGAGCATCTCATAACTCTTTCCCTCTTTACAAAAATGTTATTTACATATGTGTAAATGTGGCCAATATCAATTTTACTGATGTGTAATACTTAGATTTAGCTTGAAGTTGAAAATGCTTTAAACAAGAGCAGAGAAAGGAAAGTTATGTTCATGAGAAGGTAGGTATGATCTAGAATCTTTTTCTCTGAGTAGTATATATCAAAACATTTCTTGATCAAGGAATTAAATGTCAAGTGAACTGATATCTTGATGGGACATTTCCAGTATTTTAAAGGCAGGGCCAAAGGACAGATTATCTCAGTTTTTGCTCATTAGCAAAACTGCAACATTCTGTCCACATTAAATATCAGCTGAATTGATACCTTGGTTGAGCATTTCCAACATATTAAAGGCAGAACTGAGGAACAGATTATCTAGGTGTCCGTGTACAACACTGTGATATTCTGCTTGTAAATCAATTGAGCATTTCCAAAATCGCTATTTTTTTTCATTTTGAAACCAACATTTTCCCCCTAAAAGAAGAAAAGTTCTTCAGAAGTCTCCCCACAAAGCCCCTCTCTGCTTCTCTGGGCCTCTACCCTTTCACCCTTCATGCTCCCCCTCTCTGGCTCTCTCCTTGACACACTCCCCACTATGCCCAAGGCTCCTATAAATATATCAGTTTCCCATATTCAAGAAATTAGTGTGTACGTATCAATGAATGTCCTAACTAAAACTTAAGCCAAATAGAACCTCTTATAAGGCCTTGTTTCCCTTTGGGTAATGAGCCTATGTAAGATGTACCAAATTAAAAAAAAAAAATCAGAGCAAGCCTCCACGCCCCCCTATCCCATTTTTGCTTGCCTCTGATGGAAACTGAATTAAGATTTTAGGAACCTGGACCTTTGAGACTATGACAATAACTGGTGGTGATCACAGAGGACAGGAACAAAGGTCTAGAAGCTTGCTCAGAGCTTTGTTATGTGGTGGCACACAATTCATTACTCGTACCATCACTGGCAAACCTCATCATCCCACAGATGGGTATGAATGACTGTCGAAGTGTATGAGTGCTAGTGTGTGTGTGCACCTATTTGTATGCACACCCTTGTGTACCTGTGTACAAGTGACTGTAGCTGTACCTGTTGTGTGTAACTGTTAAAAAAATTGCTTTGCATTTAATGTGCAACTTTAAAGTAGTGTAATATTTACCTAAACTTTTTTGCCACTTGGTTTTGATGTCTTTGAACATGTACTTCTATCTTCAAGTAGTACATGTTGCTAAGCTAACTTTTCTGAAGAACCGAGTTGATTTCTATTATTTTTCCAACCAAAGGGATGGGAGATTCTTTTTTCCCTTGTGAATGGCGCCGAGGAGAGGATGTGGTTGCAGTACCAATCACTACAGTTACTGGTCACTACTAAGGCATTGATTTCATCAATTCCTTCAGACTCTTCTCTATTTCCAGTCTAATCAAATAATGCAGTGTGGCTTTTGTTCATTATGATAACAATGCACTCTTTTAGGCAGCCGTTCTTCAAGCCTTCTGTCATCATTTTATTTTCAAGTAAGTTAAGTCATAATCGTTCAGAATTGTGGAAGAGAAAAGATTATTTGGGGGAAAATGCTATATTGCTTTATTTGCATATTAGGTTCAGGGGCTGCCAGCAGACAGGGTACTTCACAGATGTAACACTTGCTGAATAAATGAATGGGAAACCTCATATACAACAGTACATACAAATAGTAACAGGTACAAATAGTCACAGGTACAGCATAACAAATATGCAATCTTTTTGACACTACTTCTTAGTTTACAGACACAACTAATTTATTCAGTATTGTGCTGGAAGGATCTTTCTAGAATATGTGAACCAACATATCACCTTCCAGCTACCAGTTTATGCTGCTGTTAAGAAAAACCAATGACAGAACGATTTTTTGTGTGTGACCTACATTTAATTTGAAATCAGACATAGTCACTTGGTCAGTAAGAGGTAAAACTATAGTTCCAACAGTTCATTTCATTTGCTATTTCTGCTTCACAGATCTGCTTTGAGTTGCTCTGGCTTTGTCTTCCTTTGTAAATACTCTTATACTCTCTTTTCTTTGTAAACATCTTGTTTGCAGTTTGGGGGGACAACCTTGCAACTCTGTATAGTGTTTATATATATATCAGACTTGCCTTTCCATAGAGCTACTTGCAATAAATGTGTTCATGAAAGTTATTTGTGTGCAGACTCATTTTATTTCTGAATAGTGTTGTCTCTACTCCATTTTAAATATATTTGTCTGCTCTGTGGTAGAATTGACCGCATTTTTTCAGAATAAAGCAGTTTGGATAATTTAGGGTTTGGGTTAAAGTCACTACACCTAGAAGCATGAAGCTTTTTTAATAGAATTAACACAACAACTCTTGATTCTCCAAACATTGAGGTGATAATACTAGAATTTACCTGAGTTTTTGTGTCAATCATAATAATGTCTGAATCCTACACTGAAGTGACTACTCAGTGAGGTTAAGGTAATCATTTATAGTTTTCTTTTGTCTCCTTCCCTTTCCACTTACTCTTGCCCTTTAAGTGACTCCTTTTTCATTTACTTATTTTTAACTGCTGTGAAAGCAAATAAGAGTCCATGGAAAATACACCAGTGAACAGGCAGAAAACATTTTTGCATTGATGGAATATAGAAGGATGGGTGGATTGGATATCAAGAATATATTAGCAAATTATATTGTCAGCCTTATCAGAAACCAAAGGTTTAAAGAAAGGCTAGACAAGTAATTGCCTCCCTGATTATTTCCTTTACCAAATCACCTTTGCCATGCATAAGGGCAGTGAAAGTAAATATGCCTTTGAGACCAATGTTTGTCCAATGATCAATGGGTGGGAAAGGAGGGGTTTGTGGAGTCAGATGGGCCACAGGGTAGGGAGACAGTTCCTACATCATGTGCATAATCCACAAGCTACATGGATTGTGTATGTGCAGACAATTGAGTTTATTGTGCCGCTTGACCTTACTTGATGCACCTGAGAAGCTGTGTGTAGAATAATATCATAACAGGAAGGTGTAATTAGACTACCATTAGAAACTGTATACAACCACAGAGGTCATCTTAGAATCTGTATAATTAAAATGTGTGCACTGACCCCTACCCACAAAGTTGAAAATGGACGTATTACTTTTAACACCCCCAAAACTTAACTAGTAATAGACTACAGTTGGCCAGACGCCTTACCAATAACATAAACCGTCAATTAGCACACACCTGTTGTATGTTATATATATTATATACTGTATTCTTACAATAAAGCAAGTGAAAAGAAAATGTCATTAAAATCATAAAAGAAAATAACATTTACAGTATTTATTGAAAAAAAATCCATGTATAAGTGGACCTGCTCAGTTCAAACCCATGTTGTTCGATGGTCAACTGTATGTATACATATCCTCACTTCAAGGGAGGCAATTTACAGGGTACGGCCCAAATATATTTTACTCATCCCAAACAGCCCCCCAAAGACAGATAGGCACATCTGTGCTTATCAGTTTACATGATCTTTGTATACTCATTTGGTGATTCATACCATTTTTTTTTTTTAATTAAAATTTATTGGGGTGAGAATGGTTAGTAAAATTACATAGGTTTCAAGTGTACAATTCTATATTACATCATCTATATCTCACATTGTGTGTTCACCACCCAGAGTCAGTTCTCCTTCCATCACCATATATTTGACGCCCTTTACCCTCTACTACCACCCCCTCCCCCCTTACCCTCTGGTAACCACTGAGTTATTGTCTGTGTCTATGAGATTTTGTTTCTTTGTTCATCTTATTCCTTTGTTGCTTTCAGTTTTATATCTCACATATCAGTGAAGTCATATGGTTCTCAACTTTTTCTGTCTGACTTATTTCACTTAGCATTATAATCTCAAGATCCATCCGTGCTGTCACAAATGGTACTATTTCATCTTTTCTTATGGCAGAGTAGTATTCCATTGTGTATATATACCACATCTTGTTTATCCAATCATCTATCGAAGGACACTTTGGTTGTTTCTGTGTCTTGGCCACCATAAATAAAGCTGCAATGAACATAGGAGCACGTATATTTTCATGTGCAAAAGGGTGGTTCACATCTTAATGGGACTTGAATTCGTGGAACAGGACCCGTAGTCAGTGTGGTTGTTTCAACAATCAGCAGAACTCACAAGCTGGAAAGATCTATACTCAAGAGTACATAACAGAACTTCAGCATCTCCATTCCCCTAGTCTCATACATAGTACCCACATGCTCACTATAGAATGTGAAGGGGTACTGTTTCTTTAAAGAATAAAACCTATACAGAAGACTTGTCCCATAGAACATGCCTAAGCACACACTAGTTAAGCACCTCCAGTGACAGCTTAGAAAAATATTACTAGATGCTAGTTGACCCCAAAGGACTTCTTGGAAATGAACCAAAATGCTTTTCTAAAAAAAAAAAAAATGCGTTTTGAAAACAAAACTGCCCAAAGGCAGAACCTGGAAAATGAGTAGGAAAATCTGTGTAGGTATGCCAGATCAGGGCTCCTAATTTATAAAATGTATAAAAGAAAAGTTATACACAGTTAACGCACAGAATGAGGTTGAACTGTATTCTGTTTTAGGAAAAAAACAATTCATTTTCCTTCATGGATACTGGTTTTCAGGCAGCAACCTGAAGTCCCAGTTTGCTGCTTAAGTGTACTTCAGAGATAACAAATGCAACCGAGCTGTACAAAATGAGACAACTTCCCTCCTGTCTCTTGAACATGATAAATGCTAAAGCAATTAGGAACCACTGTTGCATGCAACATTGGAATTTGTCAGTAACATAAGTGCTTTGCTTTACAAATGGGGGGAAATTATTTAGAATAAAGTCCAGAACATTTGGGTTCATAGAACTAAACTAGAAGCAATCCCCTCCTTGACTTTTCAATCTCAAAATGGCTATTATAGGGTCTTCTATTTCACTGGCAGTAATTTGAATTAATATTTTTTTAAAGGAAATATTAAACAGAAAGCAGATTAAATGTCTACAGAAAAATGTGAAGCTTACAGTTCATTCTGTACTGTGTTTCCCTGAAAATAAGACCTAGGCAGACCATCAGCTCTAATGTGTCTTTTGGAGCAAAAATTAATATAAGACCCAGTATTATATTACTATATAATATTATATTAAATTATATTGTATCATATCATAGACCTGGTCTTATAGCAAAATATGATTACTATATTAATTATATTTTATAATATAATTACTTATATTAATTTTTGTTCCAAAAGATGTATTAGAGCTGATTGTCTGGGTAGGTCTTATTTTCGGGGAAACACAGTAAGTCCACATTTGTAACCCCCAAGAATGTTTTCAGCATTTTTGTAGTTTCTGCAGCATCCATGCTCAGATTTTTGTTATTGTTTCATTTTAACTTTCAGAAGCAGTTTAGGAACCACCTGCCTGACATTTGTTTTTTTGTTTTTGTTTTTATTCTGCTTTTTTTTTCCTCTTTAAATTATGTCCATTCCAGGATGACAGGCAGTATTGGTGATGGTGCTTAGACAGTGCTTAACATAGCTAAAAATATCACATTAATTACAAAGTAGACACTATTCATGTAAGATATAGAGGCTACAAAGATTACCGTTTCTTTTGGTGGGGGCATGGCAATGACACTTGTTCAACATTTTAGTTGTCAAGGGTTCTAGTTTGTTTTTTTAACACCTTAGAAAATTATAGCTGACTCTTGGTTTGTGTATAGTTGATATTCTGGAATTGGGTTTAGAACTACAAATGATGTTAGACATGGTGTAGACCAGAACTTATCACCCTTCTGACTACTTACATACTCATCTACTTCTCTTCCTTGGATAAGTTATTTTAATCACATTTCCTAGCTATTAATGTCGTGATAAGTGGTCTGGTAAAAGAATAGGATGGAATGATTGGAAAAGTTTCTTCTTAGTCTAGAGATTTATAACCTATGATACTCCGTGGAAAATGAGTTTGTCATATAAGATTTGAAAAGAAGATTTTCTCTTCTCCCTCTCTGTTTTGATACTCCTCACCCCCACCTAGAAATGTTTTCTTTATACCAGTGGTGCTCACAATCTTTCCCTTTGTGAATTCAGAGACTAAAACTATTTTTCTACTTTCTCCACTTATGATAAAGTAAAAACCATGTCTTACTAGAATTATGAAGAACATATTTTATTTGAAACTCTAATTGCTAAATGATAAGTGAGGTGAATGACTAGGGTATCCAAATACAAATATTCTTATTACAAGAGACACACCAGATGACCCTACGTTGAAAGCCCTGGATGTGCCACATAGTAAACAAAATCCTCTAGAATGATTTTGATCTACTATTGTAATGAATATATACCCTGTGTTGGCATCAAGTCATTGTAAGTGATGAGATATAAGACTTCTACTTCTGGCCAAGATAGACCAGAACTTACCTTCCCACCTGAGCAACCAAAACAATAACAACAACAACAACAACAAACCAAAACCCAAAAAACAAAACAAAAAAACAACCCTCAATATATGAAACAAGAATTCTCAAAACACTAGACATCATATAATAAAGGACAGTGATCCCTAACAGATGACAAAGAAACTTCTGAAACCCAAAATTGCCCTGTCTTATACCCGTGAGAACAATTTCAAGCCATGGTACAGGGTTGGGGAATCCAAGCCACCTCCTTGAATTAAAAGATCGACCTCTAATTCCAAGGAGACCAAGGTGGCTAGAATTCAAAGGAAATAATACTATAGTGGATGGAGCTTCACAGACATAGAACTACAGAGGTCTGTAGAGGGTCCCCCTCGAGTATACAGCAGAATACTGATCACCCTAGCATGTGAAGAAATTATCTGAGTGCATAGAAAGAACCATCTGAAAGGATTAGAGGTAACAGTACTTGGCACTCACACAGGCTCAGAAATGGGACATGTTTCAAATAGCCAGAATGGAAAAACCTCAAGATCTGTGGGAAGTTGGATAGAGTACACAGAGGGGTCTTGCCTCAGTATTGGGAAAAATTACTCCTAAGCTGAGAAGTGCCCCAGACTTACCTAACAAATCTTACAAGCAAGATCTGAAAAGAACAAACAACTTCCAAATAATTTTAACTGTGTTCCAGAACAAAACTAAAGAATGTTTATAGGATTACAAAATATCCAACATCCAACCAGATAAAATCACAATGTCTGGCATCAAAAAAAACACACACAGAAAAACACTTAGGCACGCAAAGAAACAAAAATATGACCCATAATGAAGAGAAAAATCAATGAAAATGTATACAGAAATTACACACGTGATAGAATTAGTAGACAAGTTCATTAAAACAGTTATTATAACTATATTATAACATATATGAAAAAGTTAAGTAGAGAAAGAGAAGACACAAATGGAACTGCTAGACATGAAAACAATAATTTCAAATATAAAAAATACTGGATGGGATTAATGGCAAATAAGACACTGCAGAAGAAAGGATTGTTCAACTGGAAGTCATGGCAATAAAGTCAATTGAATATGAAACACAAAGAAAAAAGAGAAGCAACAAGTGTTAACAGAGTATTAGTGAGTTGTGGGATAACTTCAAGTGTCATAGTATGTATAAGTGGAGTACATGTATAACAGGGGGATGGGACAAAAATATTTTAAGAAATAATCGACAAAAAAATTACAAATTTGATGCAAACTATAAATTCATAGGTCTGAGAGGCTAAAAAAAATACCACACACAAGAAACATGAAGAAACTACACAAAAACATATCATGCTCTCATTATGTTCAGAGGAACAAAGATAAAGATGACAGCAGCTTTCTCATTAGAAATTATGCAATGACATCATAGAAATGGGGGTGAGAGGTGAGCCTCTTGAAATCTCCCCTGGAATTTACAACAAATTGAACAACTATAATTCCACAAAGGACTTCCTGCAGAGCAGACAGGCAAGACTAAGAGATGTGCATTTGAAATGATCTAAAGGTGGGAAAATAGGTTGAACAAAGAAGGAGGGAAGCGGGAAGTGCAGAGACGCCAGCCACGTTGGTGAAGGAGCAGACCAGAGCTCCTACACTGCTGCATCCCGGAACTACCGCAGTTGCGGTAAAGGGAAAAACTCCGACTATTAGTGCTCTGCTTATAACCCACAGCCCTGCCTGAGGGATCGGCATATAACACGGCTGAACCCAAAGCTCACGGCAGAGATTGCAGAGCAAAGATTGAGGGAAGAAGGGCGAAAACGGTGGTTTAAGCCTTCATTGCTGAGTAGAGGATGGAAGGTGTGGGCATGGAGCCTAGTTGACCCTTCCCCACCCTCCCAGAGCTCGCTCCACCCACACCTGTCCAGTGCTAGAAGCAGAACTGTAGCAGTGTCAAATCAAAAGAACAGAATATTTGCAGTTCTGAGAACTGTGGCCTGCAGCAACGGACTTGCATCCCAACTTGTTTGGATGAAGGGGAAGAAGCACTGGGTGCAGGACCGGAGGTGGTGGTGGTTGCCGTCATTGCTCTGGGCCACATCTCACAACCCACCCTGAGTCTGTCCCCACCTATCTGGGCAGATCCCTGCAGGAGTAAACAGAGCCACTGAAACACACAGGGTCTGAAACTGGTGCAGGAAGAGCTTTGGAAATTCAGAAGCTCTTCACATCTGTCACGGAAGTGGTGTGCTCTGACCAAGGTGACCTGCTCACAGAGAAGAAAACCACCTCCCAAAAAACCCCCCATTGTATGAGAAGCTGAAACAGCGCAGAGAAAATATAACACCACAGCGTAAGATAAAATAAAAGGCAGCAGTCAAAGAGAAAATAAAACATTCTACCAACACCTACTGGAAAACAAAAGAAAGACCTCTTCCTATCAACCTATTGCACAACCCACTCCTATAGATGCCTAGGCAGAGAAATAATAATCTGTTAATTGCCATAAATAACCAAGGAAAAAGACAGCTCAGAAAGAAAATGAAAAGTGTCCAGAAAATGAACTTAAATACATGGAAATATGTGACTTAAATGACAGAGAATTCAAGATTGCAGTTCTTAAAAAACTCAAAGAAATGCAAGAAAGCACCAAAAAAAAGCAGTTTAATGAACTCAAAACACAACCAAAGAACAAAATGGATATTTTACCAAAAAGATTGAAATTTTAAAAGGAACCAAATAGAATTTCTGCAGACTAAGAGCTCAATAAAAGAAATGAAGAATGAAATTGCCAGCTTAGGTAGTAGAGTTGACCTAATGGAGGAAAGAATCAGTGACAACGAAGACAGAAATCTGGAAATGACACAGATTGAAGAAGAGAGAGACCTGAGAGTTAACAGAAGTGAAAGAACTCTACAAGAACTTTCTGACTCCATCGGAAAGAGCAACATAAGAATAATGGGCACACCAGAAGGAGAATAAAAGGAGAAGGGAACAGAGAGTATATTCAAACAAATAGTCGACAAGAACTTCCCAAACTTGTGCAAAGAAATGGATCCTCGAATGCAAGAAGCAAATAGACCACCTGATTTCCTCAATCCCTACAGGCCTTCTCCAAGGCACATTGTATGGAAGCTGTCAAAAATTAACGACAAAATAAGAATCCTCAAGGCAGCCAGGGAAAAGAAGATGGTCACCTACAAAGGGAAGCCCATTAGATTATCATCAGATTTTTCGGCAGAAACTCTACAAGCCAGGAGGAAGTGGAATCAAATATTCAAACTATTGAAAGAGAGAAGTTATGAGCCAAGAATAATATACCCAGCAAAGATATCCTTTAGATAAGAAGGAGGAATAAAGATCTTTCCAGACATACAGAAGCTGAGGGAATTTTCTAACACACGACCTGCACTACAAGAAATACTGAAGAAGGCTATTCGACCAGCATCAACAGGGATAATTTGTGACAACAAAAACATAAAAGGGGGGAAATTAAATGTCTGAACCGGCATAAGGGAACAGAGAAAGTGAGCATGCTGAAGAAAATGGAATACTCTAAACATGAAACTTTCTTTTACATAAACTTAATGGTAACCACTCAAAAAAAACAAAACAAAACAAAGCAAAAACAGAACTGAATTATGTAACATAGCAAAAGAAGAAACAGAGGGAAATATAAAATACCACCACACTGAAATAATAGACAGCAACAAAAATGAAAAGAAACAATGGTACACAGTCCTACAAGAAAACCAAAGATAGAATGACAGGAAATCCTCATATATCAATAATCACCCTAAATGTGAATGGACTGAACTCACCATTAAAAAGGCACAGAGTAGCAGATTGGATCAAAAAACTAAACCCAACCATATGCTGCCTCTAAGAGACACATGTCAGCTACAAGGACAAGCATAGACTCAAAGTGAAAGGGTGGAAATTGACACTCCAAGCAAATGGCACACAGAGAAAATCAGGTATAGCCATAATGATATCAGATGAAAGAGACTTCAGGATAAAAACGGTAACAAGAGACAGAGATGGACATTTCATAATGATAAAGGGGACTATACAACAAGAAGACATAACAGTCATCCATATTTATACCTCCAACCAGGGAGCACCAACATATATCCAGCAACTACTAACAGAAGTAAAGGGAGAAATTGACCAACACAATTATACTAGGGGACTTAAATACATCATTGACAGCTATGGATAGATCATCCAAACAGAAAATAAATAACTAAATAGCAGCCCTAAATGACACATTAGAAGAAATCGACATAGTTGACATTTATAGACCACTTCATCCTAGAACGGCAGACTATACATTCTTTTCTAATGTCATGGAACATCCTCAAGGATAGACAATGTATTGGGACATGAAAGTAACCTCAGCAAATTTAAGAAGATTGAATTCATACCAAGCATATTCTCTGATCACGCGTCTTTGGTGTTGCATATCAACAACAAAAATAAAGAAGGAAAAAACACAAATATGCGGAGATTAAATAACATAGTTTTAGAGAACAACTGGGTGAAAGGAGAAATAAAAGGAGAGCTCAATAGATACAATAGAAACAAATGAGAATGAAAATACATCCTACCAAAAGTTTGGGGATGCAGGGAAAGCAGTTTTAAGAGGGAAATTTATATCATTACAGGCTTATCTCAAGAAACAACAAAAATCCCAGAAAAATTACCTCACTCTACACCCTAAAGAACGAGAAAAAGAACAACAAATGAAACCCAAAGTCAGCCGGAGAAAGGAATTAGTAAAAATCAGAGCAGAACTAAATGAAATAGGGAACAAAAAGACAATAGAAAAAAATAATGTGACAAAGAGCTGGTTCTTTGAAAAGATTAATAAAATTGACAAACCCATGTCTAGACTAACTAAGATAAAGAGAGAAAACACACAAATAAACAAACTCAGAAACGAAATAGGGGATGTTATCATGGCTGTGACAGAAATACAAAGGATCATCTAAGAATACTATGAAGGACTATATGCCACCAAATTCAAAAACCTAGAAGAAATGCACAAGTTCTTAGAAACATATAGCCTTCCTACACTGAATCATGAATAATTGGAAAATCTAAATACACCGATCACCAGTAAGGAAATTTAATCAGTTATCAGAAACGTTTCCAAAAGCAAAAGTCCAGGACCATATGGCTTCACTAGTGAAATGTACCAAACATTAAAAGATGATCTAATACCTGTCCTGCTCAAACTCTTCCAAAAACTTGAAGAAGAGACAATACTCCCTAACTCATTTTATGAGGCTAATATTACCCTGATACCAAAATCTGGTAAGGATAACACAAAAAGAAAATTACAGACTTATATCTCTGATGAATACTGATGCAAAAATTCCTAAACAAAAGTCTAGCCAATTGAATGCAACAATGCATTAAAACGATTATACATGATGACCATGTGGGGTTCATCCCAGAGGCACAAGGGTGGTTTATCGTATGCAAATCCATCAATGTGATACATCACATAAACAAAACAAAGGACAACAATCATATGACTACATCAATTGATGCAGAAAAAGCATTTGACAAGATACAACATCCATTTATGATTAAAACACTTAATAAAATAGCTATAAAAGGAAAATACCTTAACATAATAAAGGCCATATATGAC